>NW_016108190.1:242609-246495 GCF_001604975.1 Cebus imitator | reverse complement strand
TGGCTGGAAAAATCTGTTTCCAGATTCTTCAAAGAAAGGATTTCTGAACTGATGCACACCCACACATCAGTTGAACTCTCTAAGTTGATACCACAGCTTTACAACCATTCTGCTAGACAGCTGCGTTTTTGTTTTAGAGCAAGATATTTCTCATTACAGTGTATAGTCTCAGTCACTCTGGAATATCCAAACGCAGCTGTTAGAAGAAACGTCTTTCTAACTTGCTGAATCTAAACATAGATGCAACTTAGTAAGGGGAACGAACACAAAGCAGAGCAGTTTGAACTAGACGTTTCTTCTGAGTTTAAACGCAGTCTTACTGCTAGTTCTCATATGCCTGTATGTGACTACAAATATCTGTTTCCAGATTCTCGAAAGAAAAGATTTCTGAAGTGCTGCACACACATATCAGTTTAGCTGTGTAAGTTGCTTGTACAGCTTGACAACCATTCGGCTAGATAGCTACGTTTTTTTTATAGCAAGATATTTCTGATTACAGCCTACAGTCTCATTCACTCTGGAATATCCAAACGCAGCTGAATCAAAACACAGATGCAACTTCCTAAGGTGAACGAACACAAAGCAGAGCAGTTTGAACTAGACATTTCTCCTGTGTTTAACCGCAGTCTTACGGCTACTTCTTACATGCCTGCATATGGCTTGAAATATGTGTTTCCAGATTCTCCAAAGAAAGTATTTCTGAACTGCTGCACACACACATCAGTTTAACTGTGTGAGTTGATTCTACAGCTTAACAACCACTCCGCTAGATAGCTTTGTTTTTGTTTTACAGCAAGATATTTCTCATTACAGCCTACAGTCTCAATCACCCTGGAATATCCAAACGCAGCTATTAGAAGAAACGTGTTTCTAAGTCGCTGAATCTAAACATGTATGCAACTTCCTAAGGTGAACTAACATGAAGCAGAGCAGTTTAAGCTAGACGTTTCTCCTGCGTTTTAAACGCAGTCCTACTGCTAGTTCTTATATGCCTGTATAAGGCTGGAAAAATCTGTTTCCAATTCTCGAAAGAAAAGATTTCTGAACTGCTGCACACGCACATCAGTTTAATTCTGTAAGTTGATTCTACAGCTTAACAACCATTCTGCTAGATAGCTGCGTTTTTGTTTTAGAGCAAGATATTTCCCATTACAGCGTATAGTCTCATTCACGCTGGAATATCCAAACGCAGCTTTCAGAAGAAACGTGTTTCTAACTCGCTGAATGTAAACAAAGATGGAACTTCCTAAGGTGAACGTACACAAAGCAGAGAGTTTGAACTATACGTTTCTTCTGTGTTTTAAACGCTGTATTACTGCTATTTCTTACATGCCTGAATATGGCTGGAAATATCTGTTTCAAGATTCTACAAAGAAAGGATTTCTGAACTGCTGCACACACACATCAGTTTAACTATGTAAGTTGATTGTAGAGCTGGACAACCATTCTGCCAGGTAGCTGCGTTTTTGTTTTAGAGCAAGGTATTTCTCATTACGACCTATAGACTCATTGACTCTGGAATATCCAAACGCCGCTATTAGAAGAAACGTGTTTGTAACTCGCTGAATCTTAACATAGATGCATATTCTTAAGGTGAACGACAACAAAGCAGAGCAGGTTGAACTAGATGTTTCTCCGGTTATTTAAATGCAGTCTTACTGCTAGTTCCTGTATGCCTGTATGTGGCTGGAAATATCTGTTTCCAGATTCTCCAAAGAGAGAATTTCTCGACTGCTGCACACACACATCAGTTTAACTGTGTAAGTTGATTCTACAGCTTAACAAACATTCTGCTAGATAGCTGCGTTTTTGTTTTAGACCAAGATATTTCTCATTACTGTCTATAGTCTTGGTCTCTCTGGAATATCCAAACGCAGCTTTTAGAAGAAACGTGTTTCTAATTCGCTGAATCTAAACATAGATGCAGCTTCCTAAGTTGAGCGAACACATAGCAGAGCAGTTGGAACTAGAAGTTTCTCCTGTTATTTAAATGCAGTCTTACTGCTAGTTCTTATATGCCTTTATGTGGCTATAAATATCTGTTTCCAGATTCTCCAAAGAAAATATTTCTGAACTGCTTCACACACTCATCAGTTTAGATCTGTATGTTACTTGTACAGCTTCACAACCATTCGGCTACATTGCTTCGTCTTTGTTTTATAGCAAGATATTTCTCATTACAGCCTGCAGTCTCATTCACTCTGGAATACCCAAACGCAGCTTTTAGAAGAAACGTGTTTCTAATTCGCTGAATCTAAACATAGATGCAGCTTCCTAAGGTGAAGGAACACAGCGCAGAGCAGTTTGAATTAGACGTTTCTCCTGTGTTTTAAACGCAGTCTTACTGCTAGTTTTTACATGCATGTGTATGGCTGGAAATATCTACTTCCAGATTCTCCAAAGAAAGGATTTCTGAACTACTGCAAACACACATCAGTTTAACTCTGTAAGTTGATTGTACAGCTTGACAACCATTCTGCTAGATAGCTGCATTTTTGTTTTAGAGCAAGATATTTCCCATTACAACCTATAGTCTCATTGATTCTGGAATATCCAAACGCAGCTTTTGCAAGAAACGTGATTCTAACTCGCTGAATCTAAACATAGATGCAGCTTCCTAAGGTGAACGAACACGGATCAGAGCAGTTTGAACTAGACGTTTCTCCTGTGTTTTAAACGCAGTCTTACTGCTAATTCTTATATGCCTGTATATTGCTGGAAATATCTGTTTCCGAAATCTCCAAAGTAAGGATTTCTGAACTGCTGCACACACACATCAGTTTAACTCTGTAAGTTGATTTTACCGCTTGACCACCATTCTGCTAGATAGCTGAGTTTTTGTTTTAGAGCAAGATATTTCTCATTATAGCCTATAGTCTCCTTCACTCTGGAATATCCAAACGCAGCTTTTAGAAGAAACGTGTTTCTAACTCGCTGAATCTAAACATAGATGTCACTTCCTACGTTGAATGAACATAATGCAGAGGTGTTTGAACTAGACCTTTCTCCTGTGTTTTAAACGCATTCTTACTGCTAGTTCTTATATGCCTGTATAAGGCTGGAAATATATGTTTTCGGATTCTCCAAAGAAAGGATTTCTGAAGTGCTGTACACACATATCAGTTTAACTCTGTGAGTTGATTTTACCGCTTAACAACCATTCTGCTAGATTGCTGTGTTTTTGTTTCAGAGCAAGATAATTCTCATTGCAGCCTATACTCTCAGTCACTCTGGAATATCCAAAGGCAGCTTTTAGAAGAAACGTGTTTCTTTTTTTTTTCCCCATTTATTTATTTTATTGCATTTTAGGTTTTCGGGTACATGTGAAGAACCTGTAAAATTGTTGCATAGGAACACACGTGGCAGTGTGATTTGCTGCCTTCCTCCCCATCACCTACATCTGACATTTCTCCCCTTGCTTTCTCTCCCCAGCTTCCCACCGTCCACCGTCCCTCCCCTATTTCCCCCCAACTGACCCCAGTGTGTAGTGCTCCCCTCCCTGTGTCCATGTGTTCTCATTGTTCAACACTCGCCTATATTTGAGAACATGCGTTGTTTGATCTTCTGCTCTTCTGTCAATTTGCTGAGAATGATGGTTTCCTGGTTCATCCATGTCCCTACAAAGGACCCAAACTCATCGTTTTTTATGGCTGCGTAGTGTTCCATGGTGTATATGTGCCACATTTTCCCTATCCAGTCTATCGTCGATGGGCATTTCGGTTGGTTCCAGGTCTTTGCTATTGTACACAGTGCTGCAATGAACATTCGTGTACAGGTGTCCTTATAGTAGAACGATTTGTAATCCTTTGGATATATACCCAGTAATGGGATTGCTGGGTCAAATGGAATTTCTATTTCTAGGTCCTTGAGGAATCACCACACTGTC
>NW_016108190.1:234069-236194 GCF_001604975.1 Cebus imitator | reverse complement strand
CCCCTTTTTGAACCGGCATTTGGGCGACTTCCCATGGCTCCAATCGCCAGCCAAAAGGGCCACTGGACCAGTGTATTTTGTATGGAGAACCGTGTCCACTCACCCTCTGCACTTTCACTGGGAGCTGCAATCCTGATCTATTCCTAAACGGCCATCTTGGATCATCCCCCAAGAAACGTGTCTCTAACTCGCTGAATCTAAACATATATGCAACTTCCTAAGGTGCACGAGCAGAAAGCTGAGTAGTTTGAAGTAGTCGTTTCTCCTGTGTTTTAAACGCAGTCTTACTGTTAGTTCCTATAAGCCTGTAAATGGCTGGAAATCTATGTTTCCAGATTCTCCAAAGAAAGGATTTCTGAACTGCTGCACACACACATCAGTTTAATTCTGTAAGTTCATTGTACAGCTTGAAAACCATTCTGCTAGATACCTGCTGTGCGACCCCGGCTGTGGGACCCCGACCCACGGAGGCAGGTGCTCAATAGACTCGAGGCAGGACGCGTGGTGACCGGTACCGACTTTATTGGGATCTCCGGGCGACTCAAGTGGGAATGGAGGAATCGCACGCGCTTTCTTTGTTCGGTTGACTTTATAGGGACAGAGGGCCTGGGGCGGTAGGAAAGCTGACCTGGCAGGGAGCGATTGGCTAGGTTGATTGCTGGGCAGGAAGCCTGCCGGGCGGGAGCTTGTGGGACGGGAGGTTACGGGAGAGCTGGTGGGCCGGATGGTGAGTGGTTCAGCGGGCCACTGGGTGGGAAGGTTGCTGGTCTTGGGCCGGGCCAGGAGAGAGTGAGATAAGGGACCCTCCCTGTGGTGGAGGAAGGGCCTTCCTTATCGGGAATTAGGCCCTTTCCACATGGCTGGGGAACGGGGCCAAAAGTCCTCTACCAGACATTCCCAACTCTTTAAAGAGGAAAAAGTGATGGTGGCTGTCCTTCTGGCTACTTCCTGCTGACTTTGGGGTGGCGAAGGGGTGAGGGTAGGAGTTTAGGCTGTCTGGAGAGGGGTATAACGGTATTCTGGCCGATGGAGATTAGGCATCGGTTGGAGCATCATTTGATGGATGGTGACTCTAGTAAGCTCCTGGAATCGCTTTTGAAGAAACTGGAAGAGACAGGGTAAGAAAAACAGGATTAGGCAGAGGCCGAGAACGGGTCCAAGGAGAGAAGGAGGTAAGGGAGAAGTTCATTAAGTCCGCTCCACAGAGGGTTATCCTGGAGGGCCTTCCGTCGTTTGGCCAAGTCCTCCTGGAGAGTTTTAATTTTGTCCCTGATGATGCCCGACTGGTTTGCATAGAAGCAGCATTGCTCATTTAGGGCGAGGTACAGGCCTCCTTTTTCGGCCGTGAGCAGGTCCAGACCTCGGCGGTTCTGTAAAACGACCTCTGCAAGGGAATCAAGCTGGTCCTGGACAACTTGAATGGTAGATGAAAGTAGATCAACATCATTAATTAATTGACGAGAGAGCTGTTGATAGGTTTGTAGGGAATAGCCTAGCCCAGCGGTTCCCGTAGAGACTGCAGCCGTGATGCCAAGGGTGGCCAACAAAGGGATAAACTGGACTGCCCTTTTATTTCTTCCTATTACTGAGTCGAAACTGGGAAGGGGAACAGGATCATCTCCCAAGACGATACTAGCATCGGGGAAAAGGGATGCCACCATGCATATACCTGTCCAGTTTTGGGGTAGGTAAGAGAAGGCCATGTTATTCCCGCAAACAAAACTCTGTCCTGGGAGGGCAAACAGAGCCGTGTTAGAATTTCTAAAACTAGAGCAATTACAAGACTCTAAGACAGAACCTACATCAAGATCATAGGAGTTATTTATAGGAGTTTTTCGTAGCATGTGACATTGACACAGGCGCTCCTTATGGGTTGAACTGGGAAAGGGAGCCGAAGGGTCCCATTGTGGCTGTGGTTGGCAGGGGCGGGCAGAGCCAAGGGCATAGGGGTTCCTAGAGGTAAGCATATCCAGCAACTGTTAGCTAAAGAAGAGTTGCCATGTAGGAGGAAGCTGTGGACCGCTTTAAGAAGACTTTGGGTTGATCTGTCCAAATCTAGGCGGCGAGATTTGGGCAAGGATAAAGGATGGTAAGATAAGGTGGGAAATAATGTTTTAAGAGTCTC
>NW_016108190.1:231719-233384 GCF_001604975.1 Cebus imitator | reverse complement strand
GATTTGGGTTATAGCCTGAACCAAATCCACCCTGGTTAGGTTTTGGTAAGTTTAAGAGATAAAGGGCCAGTAGAAGTGGCCCTCCAGCTGGGAGGGGGGCCATGGAGAGCCTTTTTAACCCGAGAAAGGTGAATCCAGGACGGGACCTCAGCTATTTTTATGGCAGAAGGGGTGGTGAGGATGACCGTGTACGGGCCTTCCCACCTTGGAGTGAGAGGTTTTAGGGTGAGATTTTTAATGAGAACCGAGTCTCCTGGGGAATCTACTGGGGGGTTTTCAGAAGATTGTGTGGGATGAGGAAGAGAGACGTTGGCGTGTTCACGAAGAAGGCTTCGGAGAAGGGTGAAATAGGGAGGTATCCTTCTAAGGGAGCAGTGTCAGGAGGTGGTGGGGTTGATAGCAGAAAGGGGCGACCGTACAGCAGCTCAAACAGACTAAGCTGTGAGGAGCCCCGAGGGCTGGCTCTTAGTCTGGCGAGGGCGATTGGAAGCAGAGTGACCCAGGATTGGCGGAGTTCAAGCATTAGTTTAGTTAAATGTTCTTTGATGAGGCCATTGGCCCTCTCTACCTTACCCGAGGACTGCAGGTGATAGGCCGCGTGTAGTTTCCACTGGATTCCTAGGGAAGTGCAAACATTGTCAGTAACTTTGGAAATAAAGGCTGGACCATTATCAGATTGTATGGTGGCTGGCAATCCGAAGTGCGGAGTGATGTCTTGGATAAGAGGAGTGGCCACCGTTCCTGCAGACTCTGACGCTGTAGGGTAAGCCTCAATCCAGCCTGAAAAGGTATCAACAATGGTTAACAGATACCAGTACTGTTTATGCTTTGGCATGTGGGTGAAATCGATTTGCCAGTCTTGGCCGGGGAGGAACCCCCGTAATTGGTGGAGTTGTTTGCGGGGGTGACAGGACCCCTGGGGGTTAACTTTGGCACAGGTAAGACATTCTGTATGGACCTTATGGATGGTTTGAGAAAGGCCGTCTGGATGTAGAAGTGGACTAAGGAAGTGGAGCAGGGCCTTAGGCCCAATGTGAAGAGAGTTATGAATATCCCGGATTATCTGGGTTTGTTGCTGTTTTGGGAGAATGAGAAGGTTGTGCTTAAAGGCCCATTCATCTTTGAACATCACTCCTGGGGTGGTCTGGAGAGTTTGTTTTTCCCGGTCTGAGTAATACGGTTTGTATGACCTGGACAGGAAATAGAGGCAGGCAGGGGGCAGGTGATTTTTTGCCGTGTCCTTCGCCACCCTATCTGCCAAGGCGTTGCCCATAGCCACTGTGGAGCCAATGGTTTGATGTCCCCTACAGTGGATGATGGCAACCTTGCTAGGGAGTTGGACAGCCTGAATAAGGTTGGCAATAAGTTTCCCATTTAGAAAGGGGTGCCCTTAGTAGTGAGGAAACCCCGTTCCTTCCAGATCATACAATGGGAGTGGGTTATGAGAAAGGCATACTTAGAGTCCGCGTAGATGTTAACTTCCTTGTCTCTAGACCATATTAGGGCTCGAGTAAGTGCCACTAGTTCGGCCTGTTGTGAGGTGGTTCCTAAGGGCAGGGAGTGGGTCTCAATAATGTCGGTTTGTGTAACCACAGCATAGGCGGCTGTTTGAGGACCGGAGGGGTGTGGGATGGAACTGCCATCGACAAATAAGGTGAGGGCCAA
>NW_016108190.1:219608-230236 GCF_001604975.1 Cebus imitator | reverse complement strand
AGAAGGAGGTTACACTGGGCAGTGGGGGAGAGGGTAATATTGGCATTTAGCTTGGAGAGAATGTCCCGTCCTAGTAAGGGCACTGGGCAGGTTGGAATTACCAGGAAGGAGTGAGTAAACGGGACAGAGGCATAAGAGCATGTGAGTGGCGGAGTTTGGCTAGGGACTTGTGGGGGTTCCGTCAACTCCCACAACCGAGACCTGGGAAGGGATAATAGGGCCCGAAAAAGAAGGAAGGACAGAAAAGGTAGCCCCCGTGTCCAGCAAGAAGGAGACACTTTTACCCGCTACCTGTAGAGTGACCCTAGGCTCAGCGAGGGTAACCGGGGTCAAAGAGCCAGGGCCCCACTAATTGTCCAACAGGCCCATTAAATGGGGAAGTGGAGACTCCCCAGAGGTGGACTCCTGACTTACAGGCGTCTCCCATTCGGGAACGGACGTCGACTGCTTCCGCCCGGTGTGCTGGTTTTGAGGAACCGGCACCCTGGGGAAGTTAGGACAGTCCGATTTCCAGTGTCCCTCGAGATGGCAAATAGGGCAAGGCTTCGTTGGAGCCCGTGGCTGGGGGCAGGCCCTAGACCAGTGACCCTCCTTCCCGCACTTAAAGCAGGCCCCCGGGGGGGCGCGGGATTCAGATTTGAGCCTTTGGGGCCCTGCAGGCCGCAGGGCCGCTGCTAGGGCCTGGGTTTGAAGTGTCACTTTCTGCTTTAGGCGGGCCTGGCGTGCAGCTTCCGCCGTATCCTCTCGGGCATTGAAGACTTTAAAGGCCATTTTTACCAGGTTTTGGATGGGAGTTTCGGGGCCCTCCTCCGCCTTCTTTAGTTTTCTTCGGATATCAGGGGCAGATTGGGAAATGAAATGAGAGGCTAGGACAGTGGCCCCATTCTGGGATGTAGTGTCTAGCCGAGTATATCGGACTAGAGTTTCTTGTAGGCGGCCTAGGAAAAGAGCGGGATTTTCATCTGGGAGTTGGGTGACCTCTCTTAATTTATCATAATTGACTACCTTGTTTGATACGGCATCCATTCCTCGAAGGAGATACCGTATCATGCGGTCCCGCCTGGGTATATCAGAGCCCCGACCTGCCTGATAATCCCACTGCGGGTCCTCATTGGGGACAACCTCAGGGCCTAAAGGAATTTGATTGTCTATGGCATGATCTTTGTCAGCCTCGTGCCGGGCAGTGGCCAGAATACGCTCGTGTTCCTCGGCCGTTAGGGTGGAGGTGCAGATGACCCTAATGTCATGCCAGGTGAGGTCATAAGTTTGAGTGAGTTACTTAAACTCTTTTATGTATGTAGTCGGATCAGCGGAAAAGGACTCTAAGCGCTTTTCTATTTGTGCTAGATCTTGGAGGGAGAAAGGGACGTGTACCCTAACTAAACCTTCTGCCCCGGCCACCTCTCGAAGCGGAGCCAGGAGGGTGGGCTGATGTGAGCGGGTATGGGCTGCTACCAGGGAGGTAAGACAGGGTGCGGTCTCCAAAGGAGGAGGTGCGGAGGGAGTGGGGGAAGGGCGAGGCGAGGCCTCTGAGGCAGGAAGTGTGGAGGGAGTGGGGGAAGGGCGAGGCAAGGCCTCTGAGGCAGGAAGTGCGGAGGGAGTGGGGGAAGGGCTAATGGCTGGCGGTAACTGGTTGCTAGGGTTGGTGGGAGGAGAGAGATGTTCAGGCAGATCCTCCTGCATTGACTAAGGCGGGGGAGAAGTAATAGAGATAGTGGAGGAAGTTTTGAGAGGGACCTGGGCTAAAAGAACCTGATGTGTAGAGCAAGTGGAACAAAGGTCCGGGTGGGTACGGAGATCCCAAAAAGCCTGTACATAAGGCACCTCGTGATCTTTGCCTGTACGGTGGCAGAAATTGTCAAGGTCACGAAGGATATTGAAATCGAAAGTGCCAGTCGGGGGCCAATGTGACTGGTTATCGAGCTGATACTGGGGCCATGCCACTTGAGACAAGAAAATGTGTTTCTTTCGCCTCAGGGTTTGCGAGTATCCCAATTTGGAGAAGTTTTGCAATAAACACCCAAGGGGGGTGTTAAGGGGTATTTTGGACTCTGCGTTCCCCATGGCGTGCGCAGCAGTGGTTCCTTGCCAATGGCTGGGTAGATGCAGGAAGAGGTGTCCCCCTTGCACTGCAGATACCCAGAGAATTAACGGAGGGAAGAGTCAGAGAGGGCGTCCCCTGTCTGGCAGTTCCCAGAGGGGCTCCTGGAGCCGGAACAGAGGACCTTCCTCAGGTCGGGCGATGCTAGGCGAGGGGTCTGGAGAATTGGGAGGGACTACTGTGCACACCACGTGGAAGGAAAGGCAAGAGAAAAAAATGAACTTACCTTAGTCGGAGCGTAGAGGTGTCGGATCCAAAAAAGGGTCGCCGGAGGAGGGGGCTGTGGCCGGGCCGGCAGCCCGCGCTCCCGGGTTTCGGCACCACTTGTGCGACCCCGGCTGTGGGACCCCGACCCACGGAGGCAGGCGCTCAATAGACTCGAGGCAGGACGCGTGGTGACCGGTACCGACTTTATTGTGATCTCCGGGCGACTCAAGTGGGAAGGGAGGAATCACGCGCGCTTTCTTTGTTCGGTTGACTTTATAGGGACAGAGGGCCTGGGGCGGTAGGAGAGCTGACCTGGCAGGTAGTAACTGGCTAGGTTGATTGCTGGGCAGGAAGCCTACCGGGCGGGAGCTTGTGGGACGGGAGGTTACGGGAGAGCTGGTGGGGCGGATGGTGATTGGTTCAGTGGGCCGCTGGGCGGGAAGGTTGCTGGTCTTGGGCCGGGCCAGGATAGGGTGAGATAAGGGACCCTCCCTGTGGGGGAGGAAGGGCCTTCCTTATCGGGAATTAGGCCCTTTCCACATGGCTGGGGAACGGGGCCAAAAGCCCTCTACCAGACAGCTGCGTTTTTGTTTTAGAGCAAGATATTTCTCATTACAGCCTGCAGTCTCTTTCACTCTGGAATACCGAAACGCAGCTTTTGGAAGAAACGTGTTTCTAATTCGCTGAATCTAAACATAGATGCAACTTCCTAAGGTGAACGAACACAAAGCAGAGGAGTTTGAAATAGAAGTTTCTCCTGTGTTTTACACGCAGTCTTACTGCTGGTTCTTATAGGCCTGTATATGGCTGGATATATCTCTTTCAAGATTCTCCAAAGAAAGGATTTTCAACTTCTGCACACTCATATTAGTTTAACTCTGTAAGCTGATTGAATACCTTGACAACAATTCTGCTAGAATGCTGCCTTGTTGTTTTAGTGCAAGTTATTTCTCATTACAGCCTTTACCCACTTGGCTCTGGAATATCCAAATGCATATTTTAGAAGAAACGTGTTTCTAACTCGCTGAATCTAAACATAGATGGAACTTCCTAACGTGAATGAACACAAAGCAGAGCAGTTTGAAAGAAATTTTTCTCCTGTGTTTTAAACCCAGAGTTACTGCTAGCTCTTATTTGCCTGCATGTGGCTGGAAATATCTGTTTCCAGATTCTCCAAAGAAAGGATTTGTGAACTGCTGCCCACACACATCAGTTTAACTCTGTAAGTTGATTGTACAGCTTCACAACCATGCTGCTAGATAGCTGCGTTTTCGTTTGAGGTCCAGATATTTCTCATTACAGCCTATACTCCCATTCACCCTGGAATATCCAAACTCAGGTTTTAGAAGAAACGTGTATGTAACTCGCTGAATTTAAATATAGATGCAAGTTCTTAAGGTGAACGAAGACAAAGCAGAGCAGTTTCAAAAAGATGTTTCTCCTGTGTTTTAAATGCAGTCTTACTGGTAGTTCTTACATGCCTGTATGTGGCCGGAAATATCTGTTTACGGATTCCCCAAAGAATGCATTTCTGAACTGCTGCACACAAACATCAGTTGAACTCTGTAAGCTGATTGCACAGCTTGACAACCATTCTGCTAGATAGATGCGTTTTGTTTTTGAGCAAGATATTTCTCATTATAACCTATATTCCCATTCACTCTGGAACATCCAAACACAGCTTTTAGAAGAAACGTGTGTCTAACTCGCTGAATCTAAACATAGATGCAACTTCCTAATGTTAACGAACACAAAGCAGAGCAGATTGAAATATACGTTTCTCCTCCTTTTTAAACGCAGTCTTACTGCTAGTTCTTATATGCCTGTATATGGCTGGAAATATCTGTTTCCAGATTCTCCAAAGAAAGGATTTCTGAACTGCTGCACACACACACATCTGTTTATGTCTGTAAGTTGATTGCACAGCTTGACAACCATGCTTCTAGATAGCTGCGGTTTTTTGAAGAGCAAGATAATTCTAATTACAACCTATGCTCCCATACACTCTGGAATTTCCAAACCCAGCTTTTGGAAGAAACGTCTTTCTAACTCACTGAATGTAAACATAGATACAACTTCCTAAGGTTAACGAACACAAAGCAGAGCAGTTTGAAATTGACGTTTCACCTGTGTTTTAAACGCAGTCTTACTGCTAGTTCTTATATGACTGTATGTGGCTGGAAATATCTGTTTCCAGATTCTCCAAAAAAAGCATATCTGAACTGCTGCACACATATATCAGTTTAACTCTGTAAGTTAATTGTACAGCTTGACAACCTTTCTGCTAGATAGCTGCGGTTTTTTTTAGAGCAAGATATTTCTCATTGCAGCCTATACTCCCATTCACTCTGGAATATCCAAACGGAGATGTTAGAAGAAACGTGTTTCCAACTCGCTGAATCTAAACATAGATGCAACTTCCTAGGGTGAACGAACACAAAACAGAGCAGTTTCAAATAGACGTTTCTTCTGTGTTTTAAACGCTGCCTTACTACTAGTTCTTATATGCCTGTACACTGCTGGGACTATCTATTTCCAGATTCGCCAAAGAAAGGATTTCTGAAATGCTGCACACACACATCAGTTTAACTCTGTATCGTGATTGCACAGCTTGACAACTATTGTGCTAGATAGCTGCGTTTGTTTAAGAGCAGGATATATCTAATTACAGCCTATACTCCCATAAACTCTGGAATTTCCAAACCCAGCTTTTGGAAGAAACGTGTTTCTAACTCGCAGAATCTAAACAGAGACGCAACTTCCTAAGGTGAACGAACACAATCCAGAGCAGTTTGAAATACACGTTTCCCCTGTGTTTTAAAGGCAGTCTTACTGGTAGTTCTTATACGCCTGTATATGGCTTAAAATATCTGTTTACGGATTCACCAAAGAAAGGATTTCTGAACTGCTGCACACACACGTCAGTTTTACACTGTAAGTTGATTATACGGCTTGACAACCATTCTGCTAGATAGCAGCGTTTTTGTTTTAGAGCAAGATATTTCTCATTGCAGCCTATACTCCCAAACGCACTGTAATATCCAAACATAGAATTTAGAAGAAAATTGTTTCCAACTCTCTGAATCTAAACATAGATGAAACTTCCTAAGGTGAATTAACACAAAGCAGAGCAGTTTGAAATAGACGTTTCTCCCGAGTTTCAAATGGAGTCTTACTGGTAGTTCTTATAAGACTCTATATGGCTTAAAATATCTGTTTCCAGATTCTGCAAAGAAAGGATGCCTGAACTGCTGCACACACGTCAGTTTAATACTGTAAGGTAATTGCACAGCTTGACAACGATTCTGATAGATAGCTTCGTTTTGGTTTTAGAGCAAGATATTCCTCATTACAGCCTATACTCCCATTCACTCTGGAATATCCAAACGCAACTTTTAGAAGAAACGTGATTCTAACTCGCTGAATCTAAACATAGATGCAACTTCCTAAGGTGAACGAACACAAAGCAGAGAAGTTTGAAATAGACGTTTCTCCTGTGTTTTAAAAGCAGTCTTACTGCTAATTCTTATGTGCCTGAATATGACTGGAAACATCTGTTTCCAGAATCTCCAAAGAAAGGATTTCTGAACTGCTGCACACACATATCAGTTTAACTCTGTACATTGATTGGTCAGCGTGACAAACATTCTACAAGATCGCTGCATTTTTCATTTCGAGCAAGATATTCCTTATTACAGCCTATACTCCTATTCACTCTAGAATATCCAAACTGAACTTTTAGAAGAAACGTGATTCTAACTCGCTGAATCTAAATATAGATGCAACTTCCTAAGGTGAACGAACACAAAGCAGAGCAGTTTGAAATAGACGTTTCTCCTGTGTTGAAACGCAGCCTTACTGCTAGTTCTTGTATGCCTGTATAAGGCTGGAAATATCTGTTTCCAGATTCTCCAAAGAAAGGATTTCTGAATGCTGCACACACACATCAGTTTAACTATGTACGTTCATTGTACAGATTGAAAACAATTCTGCTAGATACCTGCATTTTTGTTTTAGAGCAAGATATTTCTCTTTACAGCATATGCTCGCTTTCACTCTAGAATATTCAAAGGCAGCTTATCGAAGCAACGGATTTCTAACTCAATGATCTAAACATAAATGCCACTTCCTAAGGTGAATGAACACCAAGCAGAGCAGTTTGAAATAGACATTTCTGGTGTGTTTTAAACGCAGTCTTACTGCTACTTCTTATATGCATGTATATGGCTGGAAATATCTGTTTCCAGATTCTCCAAAAAAGGATTTCTGAACTGCTGCACACACACACATTTGTTTGTCTTTAAGTTGATTGCACAGCTTGACAACCATTCTGCTAGATAGCTGCGTTTTTGTTTAAGAGAAAGATATTTCTAATTCCAGACTATATTCCCATACACTCTTCAATATCCCAACGCAGTTTTTGGAAGAAACGTGTTTCCAACTCTCTGAATCTAAACATAGATGCAACTTCCTAAGGTTCACGAACACAAAGCAGAGCAGTTTGAAATTGACGTTTCACCTGTGTTTTAAATGCAGTCTCACTGCTATTACTTATATAACTGTATATGGCTTTAAATATCTGTTCTAGATTATCTAAAGAAAGGATGTCTGAACTGCTGTACACACACATCAGATTACCTCTGTAAGCTGATTGTACAGCTTGACAACCATTCTGCTAGATATCTGCATTTTTGTTTTAGAGCAAGGTATTTCTCATTGCAGCCTATACTCCCATTCACTCTGGAATATCCAAACGCAGCTTTTAGAAGAAACGTGTTTCTTACTCGCTGTATCTAAACATAGATGCAACTTCCTAAGGTGAACGAACACAAAGGAGAGCATTTTGAAATAGACGTTTCTCCTGTGTTTTAAACGCAGTCTTACTGCCAGTTCTTATATGCCTGTATATGGCTGGAAATATCTGTTTCCAGATTCTCCGAAGATAGAATTTCTGAACGGCTTCTCACACAGATCAGTTTAATTCTGTAAGTTGTTTGCACAGCTTGACAACCATTCTGCTAGATAGCTGCGTTTTTGTTTTAGAGCAAGATATTCCTCATTACAGCCTATACTGCCATTCTCTCCGGAATATCCAATCACAGCTTTTAGAAGAAAAGTGTGTCTAACTCGCTGAATCTAAACATAGGTGCAACTTCCTAAGGTGAACGAACACAAATGAGAACATTTTGAATTAGACATTTCTCCTGTGTTTTAATTGCAGTCTTACTGCCAGTTCTTATATGCCTGAATATGGCTGGAAATATCTGTTTTCCAGATTCTTCAAAGAAAGGATTTCTGAACTGCTGCATACACACATCAGTTTAACTCTGTAATTTGATTGTACTGCCTGACAACCATTCTGCTAAATAGCTGCGTTTTTGTTTCAGAGCAAGATATTTCTCATTACAGCCTATACTCCCATTCACTCTGGAATATCCAAACGTAGGTTTTAGAAGAAACGTGTTTGCAACTCACTGAATCTAAACATAGATGCACCTTCCTAAGGTGAACGAGCAGAAAGCAGGGCAATGTGTAATAGACATTTCTGCTGAGTTTTAAACTCAGTCTTACTGCCAACTCTTATATGCCTGTATATGGCTGGAAATACCTGTTTCCAGATTCTCCAAAGAAAGGATTTCTGAACTGCTGCAAACACACATCAGTTTAACTCTGTAAGTTGATAGCACAGCTTGACACACCTTCTGCTAGATCACTGCGTTTTTGTTTTAGAGCAAGATATTCCTCATTACAGCCTATACTCCCATTCACTCCGGAACATCCAAACTAAGCTTTCAGAAGAAACGTGTGTCTAACTCGCTGAATCTAAACATAGATGCAACTTCCTAAGGTGAACGAACAGAAAGCAGAGCAGTTTGAAGTAGACGTTTCTTTTGTGTTTTAAACGCAGTCTTACTGCTAGTTCTTATATGCCTGTGTATTGATGGAAATATCTGTTTCCAGATTGTTCAAAGAGAGGTTTTCTGAACTGATGCAGACATATACGTCTTTTTAAGTCTGTATATTGATTGCACAGTGAAAAACATTCTGCTAGATCACTGCCTTTTTGTTTAAGAGCCTGATATTTCTAATTACAGCCTATACTCCCATACACTCTGGAATATCCAAACGCAGCTTTTGGAAGAAACGTGTTTCTAACTCGCTGAATCTAAACATAGATATAGCTTCCTGTGATGAATGAACACAAAGCAGAGCAGTTTGAAAAAGACGTTTCCCGTGTGCTTTAAACGAAGTCTTATTTCTAGTTCTTATATCCCTGTAAATGGCTGGAAATATATGTTTCCAGATTCTCCACAGAAAGGATTTCTTAACTGCTGCACACACATGTAAGTTTAACTCCGTATGTTGATTGCACAGCTTGACAACCATTCTGCTAGATAGCTGCGTTTTTGTTTTTACAGCAAGATATTTCTCATTTCAGCCTATACTCCCATTCACTCTGGAATATAGAAACACAGCTTTTAGGAGAAACGTGTTTCTGACTCGCTGAATCTAAACATAGATGCACCTTCCAAAGGTGAATGAAGACAATTCAGATGAGTATGAAATAGACGTTTCTCCTATGTTTTAAACGCAGTTTTACTGGTTGTTCTTATATGCCGGTAAATGGCTGCAAATATCTGTTTCCAGATTCTCCAAAGAAAGGATTTCTGAAATGCTGTACACACACATGACTTTAACTCTGTAATTTGATTGTATAGCTTGACGACCTTTCTGCTAGAGAGCTGCGTTTTTGTTTTATAGCAAGATATTTCTCATTACATCCTATACTCCCAATCACTCCGGAATATCCAAACACAGCTTTTGGAAGAAACGTGATTCTAACTCGCTGAATCTAAACATAGATGGAACTTCCTAAGGTGAACGAAAACAAAGCAGAGTATTTTGAAATAGTCGTTTCTCCTGTGATTTAAACGCAGTCTTACTGCTACCTCTTATATGCCTGTATATGGCTAGAAATATCTGTTTCCAGATTCTCCAAAAAGTATTTCTGAACTGCTACACACACACACACATCTGTTTACGTCTGTAAGTTGTTTGCACAGCTTGACAACCATTCTGCTAGATCGCTGCGTTTTTGTTTAAGAGCAAGATATTTCTAATTACAGACTATAATCCCATAGACTCTGGTATATCCAATCGCAGCTTTTGGAAGACACGTGTTTCTAACGCGTTGAATCTAATCACAGATGCATCTTCCTAAGATTAACGAACACAAAGCAGAGAAATTTGAAATTGACGTTTCACCTGTGTTTTAAATGCAGTCTTACTGCTAATTCTTATATGCCTGTAAATTGCTGGAAATATCTGTTGCCAGATTCTCCAACGAAAGGATTTCTGAACTGCTGCACACACACATCAGTTTAACTCTGTAAGCTGATTGCACAGCTTGAGAAGAATTCTGCCAGATAGCTCCGTTTTTATTTTAGAGCAAGATATTTCTCATTACACCGTATACTCCCAATCATTCTGGAATATATAAGCAGGTTTTAGAAGAAACTTCTGTCTAACTCAGTGAATCTGAAAACAGATGCAACTTCCTAAGGTGAAGGAACACAAAGCAGAGCAGTTTGAAATACACGTTTCTCCTGTGTTTGAAATGCAGTATTACTGGTAGTTCTTATAAGCCTGTATATGGCTTAAAATATCTGTTTCCAGAGTCTCCAAAGAAAGGATTTCAGAACTGCTGCACAAACAAGTCAGTTTATCTCTGTAAGTTGACTGCACAGCTTGACAACCATTCTGCTAGATAGTTACGTTTTTGTTTTAGAACAAGATATTTCTCATTACAGCCTATACTCCCATTCACTCCGGAATATCCAAAGGCAGCTTTTAGATGAAACGTGTGTCTAACTCACTGAATGTAAACATAGATGCAACTTCCCAATGTTAACGAACACAAAGCAGAGAAGTTTGAAATTGACCTTTCTCCTGTGTTTTAAATGCAGACTTAGTGCTAGTTCTTATATGCCTGTATATGGCTGGAAATATCTGTTTCCAGATTCTCCAAAGAAAGGATTTCAGAACTGCTGCACAAACATGTCAGTTTTACTGTGTATGTTGATTGCACAACTTGACAAACATTCTGCTAGATCGCTGCATTTTTGTTTTAGAGCAAGATATCCCTCATTACACCATATATTCACATTCACTCTGGAATATCCAAACGCAGCTTTTAGAAGAAACGTGTGTTTAACTCACTGAATCTAAACATAGATGCAAATTCCTAAGGTGAACGAACACAAAGTAGAGCAGTTTGAAATAGACGTTTCTCTTGTGTTTTAAACGCAGTCTTACTGCT
>NW_016108190.1:207338-219592 GCF_001604975.1 Cebus imitator | reverse complement strand
ATTCTCCAAAGAAAGGATTTCTGAACTGCTGCACACACAGATCAGTTTAACTCAGTAAGTTGATTGAACTGCTTCAGAAACATTCTGGTAGATCGCTGCGTTTTTGTTTTAGAGCAATATATTCCTCATTACAGCCTATACTCCCATTCACTCTGGTATATCCAAAGGCAGCTTTTAGAAGAAACGTGTGTCTAACTCGCTGAATCTAAATATAGATGTAACTTCCTAAGGTGAACGAACACAAAGCAGAGCAGTTTGAAATAGACATTTCTTCTGTGTTTTAAGCGTAGTCTTACTGCTATATCTTATATGCCTGTATATGGCTGGAAATATCTGTTTCCAGATTCTCCAAAGAAAGGATTTCTGAACTGCTGCACACACACATCAGTTTAACTCTGTAAGTTGATTGTGCAGCTTGACAACCATTCCGCTAGATACCTCCGTTTTTGTTTTAGAGCAAGATATACCTCATTACAACCTATACTCCCATTCACTCTGGAATACCCAAACGCAGCTTGTAGAGGAAACATGTTTCTAACTCGTTGAATCTAAACATAGATGCAGCTTCCTAAAGTGAACGAAGACAAATCAGAGCATTTTCAAGTAGACGTTTCTCCTGTGTTTTAAACGTAGTCATACTGGTAGTTCTTATAAGACTGTGTATGGCTTAAAATATCTGTTTTCAGGTTCTCCAAAGAAAGGATTTATGAACTGCTGCACACACACACATCTGTTTAAGTCTGTAAGTTGATTGCACAGCTTGACAACCATTCTGCTAGATCGCTGCGTTTTTGTTCAAGAGCAAGATATTTCTAATAACAGCCTATGCTTCCATACACTCTCGAATATCCAAACGCAGCTTTTGGAAGAAAAGTGTTTCTAACTCGCTGAATCTAAACATAGATGCAACTTCCTAAGGTGAACGAACACAAAGCACAGCAGTTTGAACTAGACCTTTCTCCTGTGCTTAAATATAGTCTTACTGCTAGTTCTTACATGCCTGTATAAGGCTGGAAATATCTGTTTCCAAATTCTCCGAAGAAAGGATTTCTGAACTTCTGCAAACACACGTCAGTTTTACTCTGTATGTTGATTGCACAGCTTGACAACCATTCTGCTAGATAGCTGAATTTTTGTTTTAGAGCAAGATATTTCTTATTACACCCTATACTCCCTTTAAATCTGGAATGTCCAAACACAGCTTTTAGAATAAACGTGTTTCTAACTCGCTGAATCAAACCATAGGTGCAACTTCCTAAGGTGAACGAACACAAATTAAAGCATTTTGAAATAGACGTTTCCCCTGTGTTTTAAACGCACTCTTACTGCTGGTTATTATATTAATGTATATGGCTGGATATATCTGTTTCCACATTCTCCAAAGAAAGGTTATCTCAACTGCTTCACAGACACGTTAGTTTAACTCTGTAAGTTGATTGTACAGCTTGACAACCATTCTGTTCGATAGCTGCGTTCTCGTTTCACAGCAAGATATTTCTAATTACAGCCTATACTCCCATACACTCTGGAATGTCCAAACGCAGCTTTTGGGATAAACGTGTTTCTAAGTCCCTGAATCTAAACATAGATGCAACTTCCTAAGGTAAACGAACACTAAGCAGAGCAGGTTGAAATAGACATTTCTCCTGTGTTTTAAACGCAGTCTTACTGCTAATTCTTATATGCCTGTATATGGCTGGAAATATCTGTTTCCAGATTATCCAAAAACGGATTTCTGAACTGCTGCACACACAGATATCTGTTTAGCTCTGTAGGTTGATTGCACAGCTTGACAAGCATTCTGCTACATAGCTGCATTTTTGTTTTAGAGCTAGATATTCCTCATTACAGCCTATATACCCATTCACTCCAGTATATCCAAAGGCAGTTTTTGAAGTAACGTGTGTCTAACTCGCTGCATCTAAACATAGATGGAAGTTCCTAAGGTGAACGAACATAAAGCAGAGCATTTCCAAATAGACATTTCTCCTTTGTTTTAAACGCAGCCTTACTGCTAGATCTTATATGCCTGTTTATGGCTGGAAATATCTGTTTCCAGATTCTCCAAAGAAAGTGTTTGTGAACTGCTGGACACACACATCAGTTTAACTCTGTAAGTCGATTGCACAGCTTGAGAACTATTTTGCCAGATAGCTCCGTTTTTGTTTTAGAGCAAGATATTTCTCATTGCACCATATACTCCCATTCACTCTGGAATATACACAAGCAGCTTTTGGAAGAAACTTCTCTCTAACTCGCTGAATCTAAACACAGATGCAACTTCCTAAGGTGAAGGAACAGCAAGCAGAGCAGTTTGAAATACACGCTTCTCCTGTGTTTAAAACACAGTCTTACTGCTAGTTCTTATATGCCTGTGTATGGCTGGAAATTTCTGTTTCTAGATTCTCCAAAGAAAGGATTTCTGAACTGCTGCACACACGCATCAGTTTAACTCAGTAAGTTGATTGAACTGCTTCACAAACATTCTGGTAGATCGCTGCGTTTTTGTTTTAGAGCAATATATTCCTCATTACAGCCTATACTCCCATTCACTCCGGTATATCCAAAGGCAGCTTTTAGAAGAAACGTGTGTCTAACTCGCTGAATCTAATCATAGATGCAACTTCCTAAAGTGAATGAACACAAAGCAGAGCAGTTTGAAATAGACATTTCTTCTGTGTTTTAAGCGTAGTCTTACTGCTAGATCTTATATGCCTGTATATGGCTGGAAATATCTCTTTCTAGATTCTCCAAAGAAAGGGTTTCTGATCTGCTACATTCACACATCTGTTTAACTCTGTAAGTTGAGTGTACATCTTGACAATCATTCTGCTAGATAGCTCCGTTTTTGTTATGGAGCCAGAAATTTCCCATTACACACTATACTTCCATTCACTCAGGAATATCCAAACGAAACTTTTAGAAGAAACGTGTTTCTAACTCGCTGAATCTAAACACAGATGCAACTTCGGAAGGTGAACGAACACACAGCAGAGCAGTTTGAAAGAGACGTTTCTCCTGTGGTTTAGACGTGACCTTACCGCTAATTGTTATGTGTCTGAATATGGCTGGAAATATCTCTTTCTAGATTTTCCAAAGAAAGGGTTTCTGACCTGCTACATTCATGCATCTGTTTAACTCAGTAAGTTGAATATACCCCTTGACAATCATTCTGCTAGATAGCTCCTTTTTAGTTTTGGAGCCACATATTTCTCATTACACCATGTACTCCCATTCACTATGGAATATCCAAAAGCAGCTTTTATATGTATCATGTTTCTAACTCGCTGAATGTAAACATAGATGCAACTTCCTATAGTGAACGAACACGCAGCAGAGCAGTTTGAAAGAGACGTTTCTCCTCTGGTTTGGACGCGATGATACCGCTAATTCTTATGTGTCTGTATATGGGGTAAATATGTCTTTCTAGATTCTCCAAAGAAACGGTTTCTGAACTGCTACATTCACACATCTGTTTACCTCCATAAGTGGAATATACAACTTGACTATCATTCTGCTAGATAGCTCCGTTTTGTTTTACAGTCAGGTATTTCTCATTACACACTATATTCCCTTTCACTCAGGAATATCCAAACGCAGCTTTTATAAGAAAGGTATTTCTAACTCGCTGAATCTAAACATTGATGCAACTTCCTAAGGTGAACGAACACACAGCAGAGCAGTTTGAAAGAGAGGTGTCTGCTGTGGTTTAGACGTGATCTTACCGCTAATTCTTCTGTGCCTGTATATGGTTGAAAATATCTCTTTCTAGATTGTCCAAAGAAAGGGTTTCTGAACGGCTACATTTACACATCTGTTTATCTGTGTAAGTTGAATGTACACCGTAACAATCATTCTGCCAAATAGCTCCGTTTTTGTTTTCCAGCCAGATATTTCTTATTACACCATATTCTCGCATTCACTCAGGAATATCCAAACCCAGCATTTAGAAGAAAAGTGTTTTTAACTCGCTGAATCTAAACATACATGCAACTTCCTAAGGTGAACGAACACACAGCAGAGCAGTTTGAAAGAGACGTTTCTCCTGCGGTTTCCACGCGATCTTACCGTTAATTCTGAGGTGCCTGTATATGGCTGGGAATATCTCTTTCCAGATTCTCCAAAGAGAGGGTTTCTGAACTGGCACATGCACACATATGTTTAACTCTGCAGGATGAATATTCACCTTGACAATCATTCTGAAAGATAGCTGCGTTTTTGTTTTAGAGCCAGACATTTCTCATTACACAATACACTCGCCTTCACTAAGGAATAACCAAACACAGCTTTTAGAAGAAACGTGTTTCTAACTCGCCAAATCTAAACATAGATGCAACTTCCTAAGGTGAACGAACACACAGCAGAGCAGTGTGAAAGAGACGTTTCTCCTGTGGTTTGGACGCTATCTTACCGCTAACTCTTATGTGCTTGTATATGGGTGGAAATATCTCTTTCAAGATTCTCCAAAGAGGTGGTTTCTGAACTACGGCATTCACAAATCTCTTTAACTCTGTAAGTTGAATATAGACCTTGATAATCATTCTGCTAGATAGCTCCAATATTGTTTTAGAGCCAGATGTTTCTCATTACACCCTATAATCCATTGATTCAAGAATATGCAAAAGCAGCTTTTAAAATAAACGTGTTTCTAAGTCGCTGAATCTAAACATAGTTGCAGCTTCCTAAGCTTAACAAACACACAGCAGAGCGGTTTGAAAGAGACGTTTCTCCTGTGGTTTTGATGCAGTCTTACCGCTAATTCTTAAGTGCCTGTATATGGCTAAAAATATCTCTGTCCAGATTCTCCAAAGAAGGGGTTTCTGCACTGCTACATTCACACATCTGTTTAAGTCTGTAAGTTAAATATACACCTTCAAAATCATTCTGCCAGATACCTCCGTTTTTGTTTTAGAGCCAGATCTTTCTCATTGCACCCTATACTCCCATTCACTCAGGAATATCCAAACGCAACTTTTAGAAGGAACGTGTTTCTAAATCGCAGAATCTGAACGTAGAGGCATCTTCCTAAGGTGAACGAACACACACTAGGGCAGTTTGAAAGAGACGTTTCTCCTGTGGTTTACACGCGATCTTACCACTAATCCTTATGTGCCTGTATATGGCTGGAAATATCTCTTTCTAGATTCTCCAAAGAGAGGGTTTCTGAACTGCCACATGCACATATCTGTTGAACCCTGTAAGTTGAATATACAACTTGACAATGATTCTGATAGACAGCTCCGTTTTTGTTTTAGAGCCAGATATTTCTCATTACACCCTATTATCCCAATTACTCAGGAATATCCAAACGCAGCTTTTAGATGAAACGTTTTTCTAACTCGCTGAATCTAAACATAGATCCAGCTTCCTAAGGTGAACGAACACACAGAAGAGGAGTTTGAAAAAGACGTTTCCCATGTGGTTTATACGCGATCTTACCGCTAATTCTTATGAGTCTGTATATGGCTGGAAATATCTCTTTCTAAATTCTCCAAAGAAAGAATTTCTGAACTGCTGCATTCACACATCTGTTTAACTCTGTAAGTTAAATATACACCTTGACAATCATTCTGCTACCTAGCTCCATTTTTGTTTTAGAGCCAGATATTTCTCATTACACCCTATACTCCCATTCACTGAGGAATATCCAAAGTCAGCTTTTAGAAGAAACGTTGTTCTAACTCGTTGAATCTAAACATAGATGCAAATTCCTAAGGTGAACGAACACACAGCAGTGCAGTTTGAAAGAGACGTTTCTCCTGTGGTTTAGATGCGATCTTACCGCTAATTCTTATGGGCCTGTATATAGATGGAAATATCTCTTTCTAGATTCTCTAAAGAAAGGGTTTCTGAACTGCTACATTCGCACGTCTGTTTAACTCTGTAAGTTGAATATAGACCTTGACAATCATTCTGCTAGATTGTTCCATTTTTGTTTTAGTGCCAGATATTTCTCATTGCCCCCTATAATCCATTTCACTCAGGAATATCCAAACGTAGCTTTTAGAAGAAACGTGTTTCTAACTCGCTGAATGTAATCATAGATGCAACATCCTATGGTGAACGAACACACAGCAGAGCAGTTTGAATGAGACGTTTCTCCTGTGGTTTGGATGCGATCTTACTGCTAATTCTTTTGAGCCTGTATATGGCTGGAAATATCTCTTTCGAGATTCTCCAAAGAAAGGGTTTCTGAACTGCTACATTCACATATCTGTTTATTTCTGTAAGCTGAATATACACCTTGACAATCATTCTGCTAGATAACTCCGTTTTTGTTTTAGAGCCAGATATTTCTCATTTCACCCTATACTCCCATTCACTCAGGTATATCCAAATGCTGCTTTTAGAAGAAACATGTTTCTAACTCGCTGAATCTAAACATAGATGCAACTCCCTAAGGTGAAAGAACACACGGCAGAGCAGTTTGAAACAGACGTTTTTCCTGTGGTTTAGACGTGATCTTAATGCTCATTCTTATGTGCCCGTATATGGCTGGAAATATCTCTTTCTAGATTCTCCAAAGAAAGGTTTTCTTAACTGCTACATTCACTCATCTGTTTACCACTGTATATTGAATATACACCTTGACAATCATTCTCGTAGATAGCTCCATTTTTTTTTAGAGACAGGTATTTCTAATTGCAACATATATTCCCATTCACTCAGGTATATCCAAATGCAGCTTTTAGAAGAAACGAGTTTCTCACTCGCTGAATCCAAACATAGATGCACCTGCCTGAGATGAACGAAGTCACAGCAGATTAGTTTGAAAGAGTCGTTTCTCCTGTGGTTTAGACGTCACCCTACCACTAATTCCTATGTGCCTGTATATAGCTGTAAATATCACTTTCTAGATTCTCCATAGAAAGGGTTTCTGAACTGCTACATGCACACATCTGTTTAACACTGTAAGTTGAATATACACCTTGACAAATATTCTGCTAGATAGCTCCATTTTTGGTTCAGTGCCAGATACATCTCATCAAACCCTGTACTCCCATTCACTCAGGAATATCCAAACACAGCTTTTAGAAGAAACGTGTTTCTAAGTCGCTGAATCTAAACATAGATGCAACTTCCTGAGGTGAACGAACACACAGCAGAGTAGTTTGAAAGAGACGTTTCTCCTGTGATGATTACACCATCATACCGCTAATTCTTATGTGCCTGTACATGGCTGGAAATATCTCTTTCTAGATTCTCCAAAGAAAGGGTTTCTGAACTGCTACATTCACACATCTGTTTAACTATGTAAGCTGAATATACACCTTGACAGTCATTCTGCTAGATAGCTCCGTTTTAGTTTAGGAGCCTGATATTTCTCATTAAACCCTATGCTCCCATTCACTCAGGAATATCCAAACGCAGCTTTTAGAAGAAACGTGTTTCTAACTTGCTGAATCTAAATACAGATGCAACTTCCTAAAGTGAACGAACCCACAGCAGAGCACTTTGAAAGAGACGTTTCTCCTGTGGTTTAGACGCGATCATTTGCTAATTCTTATGTGCCTGTATATGGCTGGAAATATCTATTTCTAGATTCTCCAAAGAAAGGGTTTAGGCACTGCTACATTCACACATCTGTTTAACTCTGTAAGTTGAATATACACCTTGACAATCATTCTGCTAGATAGCTTCGTTTTTGTTTTAGAGCCCGATATTTCTCATTACACCCTATGCTCCCAATCACTCAGGAATATCCAAGTGCAGCTTTTAGAAGAAAGGTGTTTCTAACACGCTGAATCTAAACGTAGATGCAACTTCCTAAGGTGAAAGAACACACAGTAGAGCAGCTTGAGCGAGACGTTTCTCCTGTGGTTTAGACACGATCTTACCGCTAATTCCTTTGTACCTGTATATGGCTGGAAATATCTATGTCTAGATTCTACAAAGAAAGTGTTTCTTAACTGCTACATTCACACATGTGTTTTCCTCTCTAATTTCAATATACACCATGAGAACCATTGTGCTACATAGCTCCGTTTTTGTTTTAGAGACAGATATTTCTCATTACACACTATGCTCCCATTCAGTCAGGAATATAAAAGTGCAGCTTTTTGAAGAAACGTGTTTCTAACTTGCTGAATCTAAACATAGACTCATCTTCCTAAGGTGAACGAACACACAGCAGAGCATTTTTAAAGAGACTTTTTTCCTGTGGTTTTGATGTGATCATCCCGCTAATTCATATGTGCCTGTATATGGCTGGAAATATCTCCTTATGGATTCTCCAAAGAAAGGGTTTCTGAAGTGCTACTTTCACACATCTGTTTAACTGTGTAAGTTGAATATACACCTTGACAATCATTCTGACAGACAGTTTCTTTTTTTTTTTTCCAGTTTATTTTATTGCATTTTAGGTTTTGGGGTACATGTGAAGAACATGCAAAATTGTTGCATAGGAACACACGTGGTAGTGTGATTTGCTGCCTTCCTCCCCATCACCTACATCTGGCATTNGGGGTACATGTGAAGAACATGCAAAATTGTTGCATAGGAACACACGTGGTAGTGTGATTTGCTGCCTTCCTCCCCATCACCTACATCTGGCATTTCTCCCCTTGCTATCTCTCCCCAGCTTCCCACCCCCCACCGTCCATTTCTCATTACACCCTATACTCCCATTCACTCAGAAATATCCAAACCCAGCTTTTAGAAGAAACGTGTTTCTAACTCGCTGAATCTAAATATAGATGCAATATCCTAAGGTGAATGAACACACAGCAGAGTAGTTGAAAGACACGTTTCTCCTGTGGTTTAGACACGATCTTACCGCTAATTCTTATGTGTCTGTATATGGCTGGAAATATCTCTTTCTAGCTTCTCCAAAGAAAGGGTTTCTGAACTGCTACATTCACACATCTGTTTACCTCTGTAAGTTGAATATACACATTCCCAATCATTCTCCTAAATGGCTCCTTTTTGTTTTAGAGCCAGATATTTCTCATTACACACTATAGTCCCATTCACTCAGGAATATCCAAACGCAGCTTTTAGAAGAAACCTGTTTCTAACTCGCTGATTCTAAACATAGATGCATCTTCCTAAGGTGAACGAACACACAGCAGAGCAGTTTGAAAGAGACGTTTGTCCTGTGGTTAACACGCGATCTTACCGCTAATTCTTATGGGTCTGTATATGGCTGGAAATGTCTCTTTCTAGATTCTCCAAAGAAAGGGTTTCTGAACTGCTAAATTCACACACCTATTTAACTCTGTAAGGTGAATATGCACCTTGACAATCATTCTGCTAGATAGCTCCGTTATTGTTTTGGAGCCAGATATTTCTCATTACACCTTATATTCCCATTCCCTCAGGAATATCCAAACGCAGCTTTTAGAACCAAAGTTTTTCTTACTCGTTAAATCTAAATATAGACGCAACTTCATAAAGTGAACGAACGCACAGCAGAGCCGTTTGAAAGAGACGATTCTCCTGTGGTTTAGACGTGATCTTACTGCGAATTCTTATGTGTGTGAATATGGCTGGAAATATCTCTTTCTAGATTCTCCAAAGAAAGGCTTTCTGAACTGCTACATTCGAACGTCTGTTTAACTCTGTAAGTTGAATATACACCTTGACAACCATTCGGCTAGATAGTTCCATTTTTGATTTAGAGTCAGATATTTCTCATTACACCCCATACTCCCATTCACTCAGGAATATCCAAACGCAGCTTTTATAAGAAAAGTGTTTTAACTCGCTGAATCTAAACAGAGATGCAAGTTCGTACGCTGAACGAACACACAGGAGAGCAGTTTGAAAGAGGCATGTCTCCTGTGATTTAAACGTGATCTTACCGCTAATTCTTATGTCCTTGTATATGGCTGGAAATATCTGTTTCTAGATTCTCCAAGGAAAGTGTTTCTAAACTGCTACATTGACACATCTGTTTAACTCTGTATGTTCAATATACACTTTGGCAATCGTTCTGGTAGACAGCTCCGTTTTTGTTTTAGAGCCAGATATTTCTCATTACACTGTATACTCCCATTGACTCAGGTATATTCAAATGCAGCTTTTAGAAGAAACTTGTTCTAACTCGCTGAATCTAAACATAGATGCAAATTCCTAAGATGAACGAACACACAACACAGCAGTTTGAAAGAGACGTTTCTCCCGTGGTTTAGATGCGATATTACCTCTAATTCTTATGTGTCTGTATATGGCTGGAAATATCACTTTCTAGATTCTCCAATCAAAGGGTTCCTGAACAGCCACATTCACACATATGTTTAACTATGTAAGTTGAATATACACCTTGAAAATCATTCTGCCAAATAGTTGATTTTTGTTTTAGAGCCAGATATTTCTCATTAAACCCTATACTCCCATTCACTGTGGAATTTCCAAACGCAGCTTTTAGAAGAAACGTGTTTCTTACTCGCTGAATCTAAACATAGATGCAGCTTCCTAAGGTGAACTAACACACAACACTGCAGTTTGAAAGAGACGCTTCTCCTGTGGTTTTCATGCGATGTTACATCTAATACTTATGTGCCTGTATATGGCTGGAAATATCTCTTTCTAGATTCTCCATAGAAAGGGTTTCTGAACTGCTACATTCACACATCTGTTTAACTCTGTAAGATGAATATACACCTTGACAATTATTCTGCTAGATAGCTCCGTTTTTGTTTCAGTGCCAGATATTTCTCATTACACCCTGTACTCCCATTCACTCAGGAATATCCAAACGCAGCTTTTAAAAGAAACGTGTTTCTAACTCGCTGAATCTAAATATAGATGCAACTTCCTGAGGTGAACGAACACACAGCAGAGTGGTTTGAAAGAGACGTTTCTCCTCTGGTTTTTACACGATCATACCACTAATTCTTATGTGTCTGTACATGGCTGGAAATATCTATTTCTAGATTCTCCAAAGAAAGGGTTTCTGAACTGCTACATTCACACATCTATTTAACTCTGTAAGTTGAATATACACCATAGCAATCATTCTCCTAGATAGCTCCTTTTTAGTTTTGGAGGCTGATATTTCTCCTTACACCCTATACTCCCATTCACTGAGGAATATCCAAACGCAGCTTTTAGAAGGAAAGTGTTTCTACCTCGCTGAATCTAAACATAGATGCAACTTCCAAAGTTGAACGAACACGCAGCAGAGCCATTTGAAAGAGACGTGTCTCCTGTGATTTAAACGTGATCTTACCGCTAATTCTTATGTCCTTGTATATGGCTGCAAATATCTCTTTCTGGATTCTCCAAAGAAAGTGTTTCTAAATTGCTACATTCACACATGTGTTTAACTCTGTATGTTCAATATACACTTCGGCAATCGTTCTGGTAGACAGCTCCGTTTTTATTTTAGAGCCAGATATTTCTCAATACACCCTATACTCCCATTGTCTCAGGTATATCCAAACGCAGCTTTTAGAAGAAACGTGTTTCTAACTCGCTGAATATAAACATAGATGGAACTTCCTAAGATGAACGAACACACAACACAGCAGTTTGAAAGAGACGTTTCTCCTGTGGTTTAGATGCGATATTACCTCTAATTCTTATGTGTCTGTATATGGGTGGAAATATCACTTTCTAGATTCTCCAATCAAAGGGTTCCTGAACAGCCACATTCACACATATGTTTAACTATGTAAGTTCAATATAAACCTTGAAAATCATTCTGCCAAAAAGTTCCGTTTTTGTTTTAGAGCCAGATGTTTCTCATTACACCCTATACTCCCATTCACTGTGGAATTTCCAAACGCAGCTTTTAGAAGAAACGTGTTTCTAAATCGCTAAATTGAGACATAGATGCAACTTCCTAAGGTGAACGAACACAAAGCAGAGCTGCTTCAGCTAGACATTTGTCCTGGGTTTTAAACAGAGTCTTACTGCCAGTTCTTATATCCCTGTATATGGCTGGAAATATCTCTTTCCAGATTCTCCAAAGAAAGGAATTCTGAACTGCTGTGCACAGACATCAGTTTAACTCTGTGAGTTGATTCTACAGATTAATAACCACTAATCTAGATAGCTGCGTTTTTGTTTTAGAGCAAGATATTTCTCATTACCGCCTATAGTCTCAGTCACTCTGGAATATCCAAACACAGCTATTTGAAGAAACGTGTTTCTAACTAGCTGAATCTAAACATAGATGCAACTTCCTAAGGTGAACGAACACAAAGCAGAGCAGCTTGAACTACACCTTTCTCCTGAGTTTTAAACGCAGTCTAACTGCCAGTTCTTATATGCCTGATATGGCTGGAAATATCTGTTTCCAGATTCTC
>NW_016108190.1:199485-207295 GCF_001604975.1 Cebus imitator | reverse complement strand
ACACATCAGTTTAACTCTGTAAGTTGATTGTACAGCTTGACAACCATTCTGCTAGACAGCTGCGTTTTTCTTTTAGAGCAAGATATTTCTCATTACAGTCTGTAGTCTCAGTCACTCTGGAATAACCAAAGGCACCTTTTAGAAGAAACGTGTTTCTAACTTGCTGAATCTAAAAATAGATGCAACTTCCTAAGGTGAACGAACACAAAGCAGAGCAGTTTGAACTAGACGTTTCTCCTGTGTTTTAAACGCTGTCTTACTGGTACTTCTTATATTCCTGTATAAGCCTGGAAAAATCTGTTTCCAGATTCTCCAAAGAAAGGATTTCTGAACTGCTGCACACACACATCAGTTTAACTCTGTAAGTTGATTGCACAGCTTGAGGCCAATTCTGCCAGATAGCTCCGTTTTTGTTTTAGAGCAAGATATTTCTCATTACATCCTATAGTCTCAGTCACTCTGGAATATCCAAACGCAGCTTTTAGAAGAAACGACTTTCTAACACGCTGAATCTAAACATAGATGCAACTTCCTAAGTTGATCGAACTCATAGCAGAGCAGTTTCAACTAGACGTTTCTCCTGTGTTTTTAACGCAGTATAACTGCTAGTTCTTATATGCCTGTATGTGGCTATAAATATCTGTTTCCAGATTCTCCAAAGAAAAGATTTCTGAACTGCTGCACAAACACATCCGTTTAGCTCTGTAAGTTGCTTGTACAACTTGACAACCATTTGGCTAGATAGCTGCGTTTTTCTTTTAGAGCAAGATATATCTCATTACAGCCTACAGTCTCATTCACTCTGGAATATCCAAACGCAGCTTTTAGAAGAAACGTCTTTCTAACTCGCTGAATCTAAACATAGATGCAACTTCCTAAGGTGAACGTTCACAAAGCAGTGCAGTTTGAACTAGACCTTTCTCCTGTGTTTTAAACGCAGGCTTACTGCTAGTTCTTATTTGCCTGTATATGGCTGGAAATATCTGTTTCTAGATTTTCCAAAGAAAGGACTTCTGAACTGCTGCACACACACATCAGTGTACCTATGTGAGTTGATTCTACACCTTAACAACCACTCCGCTAGATAGCTGTGTTTTTGTTTTAGTGCAAGTTATTTCTCATTATAGCCTATAGTCTCAGTCACCCTGGAATATCCAAACGCAGCTATTAGAAGAAACGTGTTTCTAACTTGCTGAATCTAAACATAGATGCAACTTCCTAAGGTGAACGAACACAATGCAGAGCAGTTTGAAATAGACGTTTCTCCTGTGTATTAAACGCAGTCTTACTGCTAGTTGTTACATGCCTGTTTGTGGCTGGAAATATCTGCTTCCAGATTCTCCAAAGAAAGTATTTCTGAACTGCTGCACACACACATCAGTTTAACTCTGTAAGTTGATTGTACAGCTTGACAACCATTCTGCTAGATAGCCGAGTGTTTGTTTTAGAGCAAGATATTTCTCATTACAGCCTGTAGTCATTCACTCTGGAATATCCAAACGCCGCTTTTAGAAGAAACGTGTTTCTAACACGCTGAATCTAAACATAAATGCAATTTCCTAAGGTGAACGAACACAAAGCAGAGCAGTTTGAACTAGAAGTTTCTCCTGTGTTTTAAACGCAGTCTTACTGATGGTTCTTATAGGCCTGTATATGGCTGGAAATACCTGTTTCCAGATTCTTGAAATAAAGTATTTGTGAACTGATGCACACACATATCAGCTTAACTCTGTAAGTTGATTTTACAGCTTGCCAACCATTGTGTTAGATAGCTGCGTTTTTGTTTAAAGCAAGATACTTCTCATTGCAGCCTATATTCCCATTCACTCTGGAATACCCAAACGGAGATTTTAGAAGAAACTTGTTTCTGACTTGCTGAATCTAAACATAGATGCAACCTCCTTAGGTGAACGAACACAAAGCAGAACAATTTAAATAGATATTTCTCCTGTGTTTTAAACGCAGTGTTACTGCTTATTCTTATACGCCTGTATATGGCTGGAAATATCTGTTTCCAGATTCTCCAAATAAAGGATTTCTGAACTGCTGCACACACAGATCAGTTTATCTCTGTAAGCTGATTGTACAGCTTGACCACCATTCTGCTAGATAGCTGCGTTTTTGTTTTAGAGCAAGATATTTCTCATTACAGCCTATACTCCCATTCACTCTGGAATATCCAAACGGAGATTTTAGAAGAAACGTATTTCTAACTTGCTGTATCTAAACACAGATGCAACTGGCTAAGGTGAATGAACACAATGCAGAGCAGTTTGAAATAGACGTTTCTCCTGTGTTTTAAACGCAGCCTTACTGCTATTTCATATGTGTATGTATATGGCTGGAAATATCTGTTCCAGATTCTCCAAAGAAAGGATTACTGAACTGCTGCACACACATCAGTTTAACTCTGTAAGTTCATGGCACAGCTTGACAAACATTCTGCTAGATCACTGCGTTTTTTTTTTTAGAGTCAGATATTCCTCATTACAGCCTATACTCCCATTCACTCTGGAATATCCAAACGCAGCTTTTAGAAGAAACGTGTGTCAAACTCTCTGAATCTAAACATAGGTGCAACTTCCTAAGGTGAACGAACACAAAGCAGAGGAGTTTGAAATAGAAGTTTCTCCTGTGTTTTACAAGCAGTCTTACTGGTAGTTCTTATAGGCCTGTATATGGCTGGATATATCTCTTTCAAGATTCTCCAAAGATAGATTTTCAACTTCTGCACACTCATATTAGTTTAACTCTGTAAGCTGATTGAATACCTTGACAACAATTCTGCTAGAATGCTGCCTTGTTGTTTTAGTGCAAGATATTTCTCATTACAGCCTTTACCCCCTTCACTCTGGAATATCCAAACGCAGCTTTTAGAAGTAACGTGTTCATGACTGGCTGAATCTAAACATAGATGGAACTTCCTAAGGAACGCAAAGCAGAGCAGTTTGAAAGAAATTTTCTGCTGTGTTTCAAACACAGAGTTACTGCTAGTTCTTATTTGCCTGTATGTGGCTGGAAATATCTGTTTCCAGATTCTCCAAAGAAAGGATTTGTGAACTGCTGCCCACACATCAGTTTAACTGTATAAGTTGATGGTACAGCTTGACAACCATACAGCTAGATAGCTACGTTTTTGTTTTAGAGCAAGATATTTCTCATTACAGCCTATACTCCCATTCATTCTGGAATATCCAAACTCAGGCTTTAGAAGAAACGTGTATCTAACTCGCTGAATCTAAATATAGATGCAAGTTCTTAAGGTGAAGGAAGACAAAGCGGAGCAGTTTCAAAAAGACGTTTGTCCTGTGTTTTAAACGCAGTCTTACTGGTAGTTCTTATATGCCTGTATGTGGCCAGAAATATCTGTTTACGTATTCTCCAAAGAATGCATTTCTGAACTGCTGCACACAAACATCAGTTGAACTCTGTAAGTTGATTGCACAGCTTGAAAACCATTCTGCTAGATAGCTGCGTTTTGTTTTAGAGCAAGATATTTCTCATTATAACCTATATTCCCATTCACTCTGGAACATCCAAACGCAGCTTTTAGAAGAAACGTGTGTCTAACTCGCTGAATCTAAACATAGATGCAACTTCCTAAGGTTAACGAAAACAAAGCAGAGCAGATAGAAATATACGTTTCTCCAATGTTTTAAACGCAGTCTTACTGCTAGTTCTTATAAGCCTGAATATTGCGGGAAATATCAGTTTATAGATTCTCCAAAAAAAGGATTTCTGAACTGCTGCACACACAAATTTGTTTAACTCTGTAAGTTCATTGTACAGTTTGACAAACATTCTGCCAGATAGCTGCGTTTTTTTTTTAGAGCAAGATATTTCTCATTACAGCCTACACTCAAATTTACTCTGGAATATCCAAATGCAGCTTTTAGAAGAAAGTTGTTTTTATCTCTCTGCATCTAAACATAGATGCAACTTCCTAAGGTCAACGAATGCAAAGCAGAGCAGAACAGTTTGAAATAAACGTTTCTTCTCTGTTTTTTACACAGTTTTACTGCTAGTTCTTATATGCTTGTATATGGCTGGAAATATCTGTTTCCAGATTCTCCAAAGAAAGGATTTCTGAACTGCTGCGAACACATATCAGTTTAACTCTGTAAATTGATTGTACAGCTTAACAACCATTCTGCTAGTTAGCCGTGTTTTTGTTTTAGAACAAGATATTTCTCATTACAGCCTATAGTCTCAGTCACTCTGGAATATCCAAACGCAGCTATTAGAAGAAACGTGTTTCTAACTTCCTGAACCTAAACGTAGATGCACCTTCCTAAGGTGAACGAACACAAAGCAGAGCAGTTTGTACTAGACGTTTCTCCTGTGTTTTAAACGGAGTCTTACTGGTAGTTCTTACATGCCTGTATATGGCTGCAAATATCTGTTTCCAGGTACTCCAAAGAAACCATTTCTGAAATGCTGCACACACACGCCAGTTTAACTCTGTAAGGTGATTGCACAGCTTGACAACCATTCTGCTAGATAGTTCCGTTTTTCTTTTAGAGCAAGATATTCCTCATTACAGCCTATATTCCCATTCACTCTGGAATATACAAACGCAGCTTTTAGAGGAAACGTGTTTCCAACTCGCTGAATCTAAACATAGATGCAACTTCCTAAGGTGAAGGAACACAAAGCAGAGCCGTTTGAAATAGGTGTTTCTTCTGTGTTTCAAATGCAGCTTACTGCTAGTTCTTATAGGCCTGTATATGGCTGGAAATATCTCATTCCAGACTCTTCAAAGAAAGGATTTCTGAACTGCTGCACACACACATCAGTTTAACTCTGTAGGTTGATTGTTCAGCTTAACTACCATTCTTCCAGATAGCTGCCTTTTTGTCTTAGAGCAAGATATTTCTCATTACAGCCTATACTACCATTCACTCTGGAATCTACAAACGGAGGTGTTAGAAGAAACGTGTTTCTAAATCACTGAATCTAAACATAGATACAACTTCCTAACGTGAACGAACACTATGCAGAGTCATTTGAATTACACATTTCTCCTATGTTTCAAACGCAGTCTTACTGATAGTTCTCATATGCCTGTATATGGCTGGAAATATCTGTTTCTAGTTTCTCCAAAAAATGATTTCTGAACTGCTGCACTCACACACATTTGTTTAAGTCTGTAAATTGATTGCACAGCTTGACAATGATTCTGCTATATTGCTACGTTTTTGTTTAAGAGCAGGATATTTCTAATTAAAGCCTATAGCCCCATACACTCTGGAATATCCCAACACTGCTTTTAGAAGAAACGTGTTTCTAACTCGCTGAATCTAAACACAGATGCAACTTCCTGAGGTTAACGAACACAAAGCAGAGCAGTTTGAAATTGACGTTTCACCAGTCTTTTAAACGCAGTCTTTCTGCTAGTTCTTATATGACTGCATATGGGTTTAAATATCTGTTACCAGATTCCCTAAAGACAGGGTATCTGAACTGCAGCACACACACATCAATTGGACTCTGTACATTGATTGTACAGCTTGACAACCATTCTCTTAAATAGCTGCGTTTTTGTTTTAGAGCAAGATATTTTTCATTACAGCCTATAATCCCATTCACTCTGGAATATCCAAACGCTTCTTTTAGAAGAAACGTGTTTCTATCTCGCTGAATCTAAACACAGATGCAAGTTCCTAAGGTGAACGAACGCAAAGCAGAGTAGTTTGAAATAGACGTTTCTCCTGTGTTTTAAACGCAGTCTTACTTCTAGTTTTTATATGCCTATATAAGGCTGGAAATATCTGTTTCCAGATTCTCCAAAGAAAGGATTTCTGAATTGCTGCACAAACACATCAGTTTAACTCTAAGTTGATTGCACAGCTTGACAAATATTCTGCTACATCGCTGTGTTTTTGTTTAAGAGCAAATTATTTGTAATAAGAGCCTATACTCCCATACACTCTGGAATTTCCAAACACAGCTTTTGGAAGAAACGTGTTTCTAACTCGCTGAATCTAAACACAGATGCAACTTCCTAAGGTGAATGAACACAAAGAAAAGGAGTTTGAAATAGACGTTCCTCCTGTGTTTTAAAGGCAGTTTTACTGCTGATTCTTACATGCCTGTATACGGGTGGAAATATCTGTTTCCAGATTCTCCAAAGAAAGCATTTCTGAACTGCTGCACACACACATCAGTTTAACTCTGTACATTAATTGTACAGCTTGACAACCATTCTGCTAGATAGCTGCGTTTTTGTTTTAGAGCAAGATATTTCTCTTTACAGCCTATAGTCTCATTCACACTGGAATATCCAAACGTAGCTTTTAGAAGAAACGTGTTTCCAACTCGCAGAATATAAACATAGATGAAACTTCCTAAGGTGAGTGAACACAATTTAGAGCACTTTGAAATAGGTGTTTCTATTGTGTTTTAAATGCAGTCTTACTGATAGTTCTTATATGCCTGTATATGGCTGGAAATATCTGTTTCCAGATTCTCCAAAGAAAGGATTTCTGAACTGCTGCACACACATGTCAGTTTAACTCTGTAAGTTGATTGCACAGTTTCACAAACATTCTGCTAGATCGCTGCATTTTTGTTTTAGAGCAAGATATTCCTCATTACAGACTTTACTCCCATTAACTCCGTAATACCCAAACGCAGCTTTCAGAAGAGCCGTGTTTCTAACTCGCTGAATCTAAACATAGATGTAACTTCCTAAGGTGAATGAACACAAAGCAGAGGTGTTTGAACTAGACGTTTCTCCTGTGTTTTAAATGCAGTCCTATTGCTAGTTCTTATATGCCTGTATACGGCTGGAAATATCTGTTTCCAGATTCTCCAAAGATAGGATTTCTGAACTGCTGCACACACAAATCTGTTTAACTCTGTAAGTTGATTGTGGAGTTTGACAACCATTGTGCTAGATAGCTGCGTTTTTGTTTTAGAACAAGATATTTCTCAATATAGCCTACACTCTCATTCACTCTGGAATATCGAAACGCAGCTTTTAGAAGAAAGTTTTTTCTAACTCTCTGAATCTAAACACAGATGCAACTTCCTAAGGAAAATGAACGCAAACCAGAGCAGTTTGAAATAGACGTTTCTCCTGTGTTTTAAACGCAGCCTTACTGATAGTTCTTATAAGCCTGTATATGGCTTAAAATATCTGTTTCCAGATTCTTCAAAGAAAGTATTTGTGAACTACTGCACACTCAAGTCAGTTTAACTGTTTTAGTTGATTGCACAGCTTCACAACATTTTGCTAGATAGCTGAGTTTTTGCTTGAGAGGAAGATATTTCTCATTGCACCTTATACGCCCATTCACTCTGGAATATCCTATCGCAGCTTTTAGAAGAAACAGGAATCTTAATATCTGAATCTAAACATAGACCCAACTTCCTAAATTGAATGAACATAATGCAGATCATTTTGAAATAGACGTTTCTCCAGTGCTTTAAACGCATTCTTACTGCTAGTTCTTATATGCCTGTATATGGCTGGAAATATCTGTTTCCAGATTCTCCAAAGAAAAGAATTCTGAACAGCTGCACACACACATCAGTTTAACTCTGTAAGGAGACTGCACAGCTTGACAACCATTCTGCTTCTTAGCTCCGTTTTTGTTTTAATTTTTTTTTCCCATTTATATATTTTATTGTATTTTAGGTTTTGGGGTACATGTGAAGAACATGCAAAATTGTTGCGTAGGAACACACATGGCAGTGTGATTAGCTGCCTTCCTCCCCATCACCTACATGTGGCATTTCTCCCCCTGCTATAACCCCAGCTCCCCACCCCCCACCGTCCCTCCCCTATGTCCCCCCAACTGACCCC
>NW_016108190.1:174098-193720 GCF_001604975.1 Cebus imitator | reverse complement strand
GCCGACAAAGCAGCCGCGCGGGGCAAAGCAGCGGCGCTGGCCGGCGCTGGCCGGCACAGCCGCGCTGGCCGAAACAGCCGCGCTGGTGACCGTGGAGCACCTCTGCCCGGGAATTTCCTAGTCTGTGGGCAATAAAAACACGGCGTCCACTCACCCTCTGCGCTTTCACTGGGAGCTGCAATCCTGAGCTGTTCCTAAACGGCCATCTTGGATCCACCCGTTTTTGTTTTAAAGCAAGATATTCCTCATTACAGCCTATATTCCAACTGACTCTGGAATATCCAAACACAGCTTTTAGAAGAAACGTGTTTCTAACTTGCTGACTCTAAATATAGATGAACCTTCTTAAGGTGAACGAAAACAAAGCAGAGCAGTTTGAAATAGACGTTTCCCCTGTGTTTTAAACCCAGTCTTTCTGATAGTTCTTATATGCCTGTATATGGCTGGAAATATCTGTTTACAGATTCTCCAAAGAAAGGATTTCCGAACTGCTGCACACACACATCAATTTGACTCTGTAAGTTGATTGCACAGCTTGAGAACCGTTCTGCTAGATAGCTCCGTTTTTGTTTTAGAGCAAGATATTTCTCATTACAGCCTATAGTCCCATTCTCTCTGGAATATACAAGAGGAGATTTTAGAAGAAACGTGTTTCTAACTCGCTGAATATAAACATAGATGCAACCTGCTAAGGTGAACGAAGACAAAGCAGAGCAGTTTCAAATAGACGTTTCTCCTGTGTTTTAAAGGCAGTCTTACTGCTAGTTCTTATGTGCCTGTATATGGCTGGAAATATCTGTTTCCTGATTCTCCAAAGAAAGGATTTCTGAAGTGCTTCAGACACACATCAGTTTTTCTCTATAAGTTGATTGTACATCTTGACAAGCATTCTGCTAGATAGCTGCGTTTTTGTTTTAGAGCAAGATATTTCTCATTACAGCCTCTACTCCCATTCACTCTGGAATATCCAAACGCTGCTTAGAAGAAACGTGTGTCCTACTCGCTGAATCTAAACATAGATGCAACTTACTAAGGTGAACGAACACAAAGCAGAGGAGTTTGAAATAGACGTTTCTCCTATGGTTTAAACGCAGTCTTACTACTAGATCTTATATGCCTGTATATGTCTTCAAATATCTGTTTCCAGATTCTACAAAAAAGGATTTCTGAACTGCTGCACACACATATTAGTTTAACTCTGTAAGTTGATTGCACAGCTTCACAACAATTCGGCTAGAATGCTGCGTTATTGTTTTAGTGAAAGATATTTCTCATTACAGCCTATACTCCCATTCACTCTGGAATATCCAAACGCAGCTTTTATAAGTAAAGTGTTCCTGACTCGCTGAATGTAAACATAGATGCAGCTTCCTAAGGTTAATGAACACAAAGCAGAGCAGTTTAAAATCGACGTTTCACGTGTGTTTTAAATGCCGTCTTACTGCCAGTTCTTATATGACTGTATAAGGCTTTACATATCTGTTTTCAGATACTCCAAAGAAAGAATATCTGAACTGCAGAACACACACAACAGTTTAACGCTGTAAGTTGATTGTACATCTTGACAACCATTCTGCTAGATAGCTGCATTTTCGTTTTACAGCAAGGTATTTCTCATTGCAGCCTATACTCCCATTCACTCTGGAATAGCCAATCGGAGATTTTAGAAGAAACTTGTTTCTAACTTGCTGAATCTATACATAGATGCAACTTCCTAAGGTGAACGAACTCAAAGCTGAGCATTTTGAAATAGACGTTTCTCCTGTGTTTTAAACGCAGTCTTATTGCTAGTTATTATATGCATGTATATGGCTGGAAATAGCTGTTTCCAGATTCTCCAAAGAAAGGATTTCTGAACTGATGCACACACACATCAGTTTATCTCTGTAAGTTGATTGTACAGCTTGACAAACATTCTCCTAGATAGCTGCGTTTTTGTTGTAGAGCAAGATATTTCTCATTACAGCCTATACTCCCATTCACTCTGGAATATTCTAACGCACCTTTTAGAAGAAGCCTGATTCTACCTGGCTGAATCTAAACATAAATGCAACTTCCTAAGGTGAACGAACACAAAGCAGAGCAGTTTGAAATAGACGTTTTTCCTGTTTTTAAACGTAGTCTTACTGCTAGTTTATATAAGCCTGTATATTGCTGGAAATATCTGTTTCCAGATTCGCCAATGAAAGGATTTCTGAAATGCTGCAGCAATATATCAGTTTAACTCTGTAACGTGATTCCACAGCTTGACAACCATTCTGCTAGATAGCTGCGTTTTTGGTTTAGATCAATCTATTTCTCATAGCAGCCTATACTAACATTCACTCTGATATTCCTCATTACAGCCTATACTCCAATTCACTCCGGAATATGCAAACGCAGCTTTTAGAAGAAACGTGTGTCTAACTCGCTGAATCTAAACATAGATGCAACTTCCTAAGGTGAACGAACAGAAAGCAGAGCAGTTCGAAATCGATGTATCTCCTGTGTTTTAAATGTAGTCTTACTGGTAGTTTTTATAAGCTTGTATACGGCTTAAAATATCTGTTTGCAGATTCTCCAAAGAAACGATTTCTGAACTGCTGCATACACACGTAAGTTTTACTCTGTAAGTTGAATGCACAGCTTGACAACCATTCTGCTGGATAGCTGCGTTTTTTTTTAGAGTAAGATATTTCTCATTACAGCCTATACTCCCATTCATTCTGCAATATCCAAATTCAGCTTTTAGAAGAAACGTGTGACTAACTCGCTGAATCTAAACATAGATTGAACTTCCTAAGGTGAACGAAAACAAAGCACAGCAGTTTGAAATAGACGTTTCTCCTGTGTTTTAAACGCCGTCTTAGTGCTAGTTCTTATATGGCTGTATATGGCTGGAAATATCTGTTTCCAGATTCGGCAAAGAAAGGATTTGTTAACTGCTGCACACACACATCAGTTTAACTCTCTAAGTTGATTGTACAGTTGCCAACCATAAGAGGAAGATATTTCTCATTACAGCCTATACTCCCTTTCACTCTGGAATATCCAAACGCAGCTTTTCGAAGAAAAGTGTTTCTAACTCGCTGAATCTGTACATAGGTGCAACTTCCTAAGGTGAATGAACACATAGTAGAGCATTTTGCAATAGACGTTTCTCCTGTGATTTAAACGCAGTCTTACAGCTACTTCTTTTATGCCAGTATATGGCTGGAAATATCTGTTTCCAGGTTCTACAAAAAATGATTTCTGAACTGCTGTACACACAAACATCTGTTTAACTCTGTAGGTTGATTGCACCGCTTGACAAAAATTTTGCTAGATTGCTGTGCTTTTGTTTGAGAGCAAGATATTACTAATTACATCCTATACTCCCATACACTCTGGAATATCCAAACGCAGCTTTTGTAAGAAACGTGTTTGTAAGTCTCTGAATCTAAATATAGGTGCAACTTCCTAAGGTAAACGAACACTAAGCAGAGCAGTTTGAAATAGACATTTCACCTGTGTTTTAAACGCACTGTTACTGTTAGTTCTTACATTACTATATAGGGCTGGAAATATCTGTTTCCAGATTCTCCAAAGAAATGATATCTGAACTGCTGCACACACACATCAGTTATAATCTGTAAGTTAATTGTACAGGTTGACAACCATTCTGCTAGATAGCTGCGTTTTTGTTTTAGAGCTAGATATTTCTCATTGCAGCCTATAGTCCCATTCACTATGGAATATCCAAACGGAGTATTTTAGAAGAAACGTGTTTCCAACTCTCTGAATCTAAACATAGATGCAACTTCCTAAGGTGAACGAATAGAAAGCAGAGCAATTTGAAACTGACATTTCTCCTGTGTTTTAAACGCAGTTTTACTGCTTATTCTTATTTGCCTGTATATGGCTGTAAATATCTGTTTCCAGATTCTCCAATGAAAGGATTTCTGAAGTGCTGCACATACACATCAGTTTACCTCTGTAAGTTGATTGTACAGCTTGACTACCATTCTGCTGGATTGCTCCGTTTTAGTTTTAGAACGAGATATTTCTCATTACAGCCTATTTTCCCATTGACTCTGGAGTATACAAATGATGTTTTAAAAGAAACGTGTTTCTAACTCGTGGAATCTAAACACAGATGCAATTTCCTAAGGTGAACGAACACAAAGCAGACCAGTTTGAAATAGACGTTTCCCCTGTGTTTTAAACGCAGTCTAACTGGTAGTTTTTATAAGCCTGTATATGGCTTAAAATACCTGTTTCCAGATTCTCCAAAGAAAGGATTTCTGAACTGCTGCACACACAAATCAGATAACCTCTGTAAGTTTATTTCACAGCTTGACAACCATTCTGCTAGATAGCTGCGTTTTTTTTAGAGCAAGATATTCCTCATTACAGCCTACAATCCCATTGACTCTGGAATATCCAAATGTAGCTTTTAGAGGAAACGTGATTCTAACTCGATGAATCTAAACATACATGCAACTTCGCAAGCTGAACGAACACAAAGCAGAGCATTTTGAAATAGACGTTTTTCCTTTGTTTTAAACGCAGTCTTACTGCTAGTTCTTATATGCCTGTTTATGCCTGGAAATATCTGTTTCCAGATTCTCCAAAGAAAGGATTTCGGAACTGCTGCACACACACATCAGTTTATCTCTGTTACTTGATTGCACAGGTTGACAACCATTGTGCTAGATAGCTGTGTTTCTCTTTTAGTGCAAGATGTTTCTCATTACAGCCTATACTCCCATTCACTCTGGAATATACAAACGCTGCTTTTAGAAGAAACGTGTTTCTAACTCGCTGAATCTCAGCACAGTTGCAACTTCCTAAGGTGAACGAACACCAAGCAGAGCAGTCTGAAATAGACGTTTGTCCTGTGTTTCAAACGCAGTCTGACTGCTAGATCTTATATGCCAGTTTATGGCTCGAAAAATCTTTTCCAGATTCTCCAAAGAAAGGATTTCTGAACTGCTGCACACACACATCTGTTTAACTCTGTAAGTTGATTGCATAGGTTGACAAATATTCTTCTAGAAAGCTGCGTTTTTGTTTTAGGGCAAGATATTACTCATTACATCCTATACTCCCATTCACCCGGAACATCCAAATGCAGCTTTTAGAAGAAACGTGTGTCTATCTCGGTGAATCTAAGCGTAGACGCAACTTCCTAAGGTGAACGAACAGAAAGCAGAGCAGTTTGAAATAGACGTTTCTCCTGTGTTTTTAACGCTGTCTTACTGCTAGTTCTCATATGCCTGTATATCGCTTAAAATATCTGTTTCTAGATTCTCCAAAGAAAGGACTTCTGAACTGTTGCACACACACGTCAGTTTACCTCTGTAAGTTGATTGCACAGCTTGACAACCATTCTGCTAGATAGCTATGTTTTTGTTTTAGAGCAAGATATTTCTCATTACAGCATATACTCCCATTCACTCTGGAATATACAAACGCAGCTTTTAGAAGTAAAGTGATTCTAACTCGCTGAATCTAAACATAGATGCCACTTCCTAAGATGAACGAACAGAAAGCAGAGCAGTTTGAAATAGACGTTTCTCCTGTGTTTTAAACGGAGTCTTACTGCTAGTTATACACCTGTGTATTGCCGGAAATATACATTTCCAGATTCGGCAAAGAAAGGATTTCGGAAATGCCGCACAAACACATCAGTTTAACTCTGCAAGTTGATTTCACAGCTTGACAAACATTCTGCTACATCGCTGCATTTTTGTTTTATAGCCAGATATTCCTCATTACAGCCTATTTTCCCCTTCACTATGGAATATCAAAACGCAGCTTTTAGAATAAATATGTATCTAACTCGCTGAATCTGAATATAGATGCAACTTCCTTAGGTGAAAGAACAGAAAGCAGAGCAGGTTGAAATAGACGTTTCTCCTGTGTTTTGAACGCACTCTTTCTGATAGTTCTTATATGCATGTAAATGACTGGAAATATCTTTTCCCACATTCTCCAAAGAAAGGATTTCTGAACTGCTGCACACACCTCAGTTTAACTCTGTAGGTTGATTGCACAGTTTGAGAACCATTCTTCTAGATACCTGCGTTTTTGTTTTAGAGCAAGATATTTCTCATTACAGCCTATACTCCAATTCACTCTGGAATATCCAAACGCAGCTTTTTGAAGAAACGTGTTTCTCACTCGCTGAATATAAACATAGATGAAACTTCCTAAGGGGAACGAACACAAAGGAGAGAAGTTTGAAATAGATGTTTCTCTTGTGTTTTAAACGCAGTCTTATTGATAGTTCTTATATGCCTGTATATGGCTGGAAATATCTGTTTCCAGATTCTCCAAAGAAAGGATTTCTGAACTGCTGCACACACACATCAGTTAATCTCTGTAAGCTGATTGTACAGCTTCACAACCATTCTGCTACATAGCTGCATTTTTGTTTTAGCGCAAGATATTTCTCATTACAGCCTATACTCCCATTAACTCTGGAATATCCAAACGCTGCTTTAAGAAGAAACGTGTTTCTAACTCGTTGAATCTAAACACAGATGCAAGTTCCTAAGGTGAACGAACACAAAGCAGAGCAGATTGAAATATACATTTCTACTTTGTTTTAAACGCAGTCTTCCTGCTGGTTCTTACAGGCCTGTATATTGCTGGAAATACCTGTTTCCAGATTCTCCAAAGAAAGGGTTTCTGAACTGCTGCAGACAAACATCAGCTTAACTCCGTAAGTTGATTGCACAGCTTGAGAACAGCTCTGCTAGATAGCTCCGTTTTTGTTCTGGACGAAGATATTTCTCATTACACCCTATACTCCCATTCACTCTGGAATATACATAAGCAGCTTTTACAAGAAACTTCTGTCTAACTCGCTGAATCTAAACCCAGATGTAACTTCCTAACGTGAACGAACACAAAGCAGAGCAGTTTGAAACAGACATTTCTCCTGTGTTTTAAACGCAGTCTTACTGCTAGTTCTTACATGCCTCTATATGGCTGGAAATATCTGTTTCCAGATTCTCCAAAGAAAGCATTTCTCAACTGCTGCACACACACATCAGCTTAACTCTGTTAGTTGATTGCACAGCTTCACAAACATTCACTCCCATTCACTCCGGAATACCAAACGCAGCTCTTAGAAGAAACGTGTTTCTAACTCGCTGAATCTAAAGATAGATACAGCTTTCTAAGGTGAACGAACACAAAGCAGAGCAGTTTGAAATAGACGTTTCTCCTGTGTTTTAAACGCAGACTTACTGGTAGTTAAAATAAGCCTGTATATATCTGGAAATACCTGTTTGCAGATTCTCCAAAGAAATGATTTCTGAACTACTTCACACACAAGTATGTTTAACTCTGTAAGTTGATTGCAGAGTTTGCCAATCATTCTGCTAGATAGCTGCGTTTTTGTTTTAGAGCAACATATTTCTCATTACAGCCTATACTCCCATTCACTCTGGAATATCCAAACGCAGCTTTTAGAAGAAACGTGTTTCTAACTCACTGAATCTAAACATACATGCCACTCCCTAAGGTGAAGGAACACCATTCAGAGGAGTATGTAATAGACGTTTCTCCTGTGTTTTAAATTCAGTCTTACTGCTAGTTCTTATATGCCTGTATATGCCTGGAAATATCTGTTTCCAGATTCTCCAAAGAAAGGGTTTCTGAACTGCTGCACACACACATCAGTTTAACTCCGTAATTTGATTGCACAGCCGGAGAACAATTCTGCTATATAGCTCCGTTTTTGTTTTAGAGCAAGATATTTCTCATTACACCGTATACTCCCTTTCACTCTGGAATATACATAATCAGCTTTTAGAAGAAACTACTGTCTAATTCGCTGAATGTAAACATAGATGCAGCTTCCTAAGGTGGACAAACACAAAGCAGATCAGTTTTAAATGGACGTTCCTCCTGTCTTTTAAACGCAGTCTTACTCCTAGTTCTTATATGCCTGTATATGGTTGGAAATATCTATTTCTTGATTCTCCAAAGAAAGAATTTATGTTCTGCTGCACACAGACATCAGTTTAACTCTGTACGTTTATTTTACAGCTTGACAACCATTGTGCTAGATACCTGTGTTTTTGTTTAGAGCAACATATTTCTCATTATAGCCTATACTCCCTTTCACTCTGGGGTATCCAAATGCAGCTTTTAGAAGAAACGTGTTTCTAACTTGCTGAATCGAAGCCGAGATGTAACTTCCTAAGGTGAACGAACACAAAGTAGAGCAGATTGAAATAGACGATTTTCCTGTGTTTTAAACGCAGTCTTACTGCTAGTTCTTATATGCCTGTATATGACTGGAAATATCTTTTCCCAGATTCTCCAAAGAAAGGATTTCTCAACTGCCGCACACACATACCAGTTTAACTCTGTAAGTTTATTCAAAAGCTTGACAACCATTCTGCTAGATAGCTGCGTTTTTGTTTTAGAGCAAGATATTACTCATTACAGCCTATACTCCCTTTCACTCTGGAGTATCCAAACCCAGCTTTTAGAAGAAACGTGTTTCTGAATCTCTAAATCTAAACATAGATGCAACTTCCTAAGGTGAACGAACACAACGCAGAGCAGATTGAAATGGACGTTTCTCCTGTGTTTTAAATGCAGTCTTACTGCTAGTTCTTATATGCCTGTATATGGCTGGAAATAGCTGTTTGCAGATTCTCCAAATAAAGGATTTCTGAACTGCTTCACACACACATCAGTTTAACTCTGTAAGTTCACTGCACAGCTTGACAACCATTCTGCTAGATAGCTGCGTTTTTGTTTTAGAGCAAGATATTTCCCATTACAGCCTATACTCCCATTGTCTCCGGAATATCCAAATGCAGCTTGTAGCAGAAAAGTGTCTCTGACTCGCTGAATCTAAACATATGTGCAACTTCCTAAGGTGAGCGAACACAAAGGAGAACATTTTGAATTAGACATTTCTCCTGTGTTTTAATTGCAGTCTTACTGCTAGTTCTTATATGCCTGAATATGGCTGGAAATATCTGTTTCTGGATTCTCCAAATAAAGGATTTCTGAACTACTTCACACACACATCAATTTAACTCTGTAAGTTCACTGCACAGCTTGACAACCATTCTGCTAGATAGATGCATTTTTGTTTTAGAGCTAGATATTTCTCATTACAGCCTATAGTCCCATTCTCTCCGGAATATCCAAACGCAGCTTTTAGAAGAAAAGTGTGTCTGACTCGCTGAATCTAAACATAGGTGCAACTTCCTAAGGTGAGCGAACACAAAGGAGAACATTTTGAATTAGACATTTCTCCTGTGTTTTAATCGCTGCCTTACTGCTAGTTCTCAAAAGCCTGTATATGGCTGGAAATATCTGTTTCCGGGTCTCCAAAGAAAGGATTTCTGAACTGCTGCACACACACATCAGTTTAACTCTGTAATTTGGTTGTACTGCCTGACAACCATTCTGCTACATAGCTGCGTTTTTGTTTTAGAGCAAGATATTTCTCATTGCAGCCTATACTCCCATTCACTCTGGAATATCCAAATGCAGCTTTTCGAAGAAACGTGTTTGTAACTCGCTGAATCTAAACATAGATGCAACTTCCTAAGGTGAATGAACAGAAAGCAGAGCAATGTGTAATAGACATTTCTGCTGAGTTTTAAACGCAGTCTTACTGCTAATTCTTATATGCCTGTATATGGCTGGAAATATCTGTTTCCAGATTCTCCAAAGAAAGGATTTCGGAACTGCTGCAAACACACATCAGTTTAACTCGGTAAGTTGATAGCACAGCTTGACACACATTCTGCTAGATTGCTGCGTTTTTGGTTTAGAGCAAGATATTCCTCATTACAGCCTATAATCCCATTCACTCTGGAACATCCAAACTTAGCTTTCAGAAGAAACGTGTGTCTAACTCGCTGAATCTAAACATAGATGCAACTTCCTAAGGTGAACGAACAGAAAGCAGAGCAGTTTGAAGTAGACGTTTCTTTTGTGTTTTAAACGCAGTCTTACTGCTAGTTCTTATATGCCTGTGTATTGATGGAAATATCTGTTTCCGGATTGTCCAAAGAAAGGTTTTCTGAACTGGTGCACACATACACGTCTTTTTAAGTATGTAAGTTAATTGCACAGTGAAAAATATTCTGCTAGATAGCTGTGTTTTTGTATAAGAGCAAGATATTTCTAATTACAGCCTATACTCCCATACACTCCGGAATATCCAAACGCAGCTTTTGGAAGAAACATGTTTCTCACTCGCTGAATCTAAACATCGATGCAACTTCCTAAGATGAATGAACACAAAGCAGAGCAGTTTGAAAAAGACGTTTCCCCTGTGTTTTAAACTCAGTCTTATTTCTAGTTCTTATGTCCCTGTAAATGGCTGGAAATATCTGTTTCCCGATTGTCCACAGAAAGGATTTCTTAACTGCTGCACACACACGTAAGTTTAACTCCGTATGTTGATTGCACAGCTTGACAACCATTCTCCTAGATAGCTGCGTTTTTGTTTTTACAGCAAGATATTTCTCAATACAGCCTATACTCCCATTCACTCTGGAATATAGAAACGCAGCTTTTAGAAGAAACGTGTTTCTGACTCGCTGAATCTAAACATAGATGCAACTTCCTAAGGTGAACGAAGACAATTCAGATGAGTATTAAATAGACGTTTCTCCTCTGTTTTAAACGTAGTCTTACTGCTAGTTCCTATATACCGGTAAATGGCTGCAAATATCTGTTTCCAGATTCTCCAAAGAAAGGATTTCTGAAATGCTGCACACACACATGAGTTTAACTCTGTAATTCGATTGTACAGCTTGACGACCTTTCTGCTAGATAGCTGCATTTTTGTTTTGGAGCAAGATATTTCTCATTACAGCCTATACTCCCAATCACTCCGGAATATCCAAACACAGCTTTTGGAAGAAACGTGATTCTAACTCGCTGAATCTAAACATAGATGCAACTTCCTAAATTGAACGAAAACAAAGCAGAGTATTTTGAAAGAGTCGTTTCTCCTGCGATTTAAACGCAGTCTTACTGCTACTCCTTATATGCCGATATATGGCTAGAAATATCTGTTTCCAGGTTCTCCAAAAAAGTATTTCTGAACTGCTACACACACACACATCTTTTTACGTCTGTAAGTTGATTGCACAGCTTGACAACCATTCTGCTAGATAGCTGCGTTTTTGTTTAAGAGCAAGATATTTCTAATTACAGCCTATAATCCCATACACTCTGGTATATCCAATCGCAGCTTTTGGAAGAAACGTTTTTCTAACTCGTTGAATCTAATCATAGATGCATCTTCCTAAGGTTAACGAACACAAAGCAGAGAAATTTGAAATTGATGTTTCACCTGTGTTTTAAACGCAGTCTTACTGCTAATTCTTATATGCCTGTATATTGCTGGAAATAACTGTTGCCAGATTCTCCAACGAAAGGATTTCTGAACTGCTGCACACACACATCAGTTTAACTCTGTAATTTGACCGTACAGCTTAACAACCATTCTGATAGAGAGCTGCGTTTTTGTTTTAGAGCAAGATATTTCTCATTGCAGTCCATAGTCCCATTCACTCTGGAATATCCAAACGGAGATTTTAGAAGAATCGTGTTTCTAACTCTCTGAATCTAAACATAGATGCAACTACCTAAGGTGTACAAACACAAAGGAAGGCAGTTTGAAACAGACGTTCCTCCAGTGTTTTAAAAGCAGTCTTACTGCCAGTTCTTATATATCTGTAAGGCAGGAAATATCTGTTTCCAGATTCTCCAAAGAAAGGATTTCTGAAATGCTGCACACACACATGAGCTTAACTCTGTAAGTTGATTGTACAGCTTGAGAACCTTTCTGCTAGATAGCTGCGTTTTCGTTTGAGAGCAAGATATTCCTCATTACAGCCTATACTCCCATTCACTCCAGAACATCCATACGCAGCTTTTAGAAGAAACGTGTGTCTATCTCGCTGAATCTAAGCATAGATGCAACTTCCTAAGGTGAACGAACACAAAGCAAAGCAGTTTGAAATAGACATTTCTTCTGTGTTTTAAACGCAGTCTTACTACAAGTTCTTATATGCCTGTATGTGGCTGGAAATATCTGATTCCAGATTCGCCAAAGAAAGGATTTCTGAAATGCTGCTCACTCACCTTAGTTTACCTGTGTAAGATGATTGCACAGCTTGACAACCATTCTGCTAGATAGCTCCGTTTTTGTTTTAGAGCAAGGTATTCCTCATTACAGCCTATACTCCCATTCACTCTGGAATATCCAAACCCTGCTTTTAGAGGAAACGTGTTTCTATCTCGCTGAATCTAAACATACATCCAACTAGCTAAGGTGAAAGAACACAAAGCAGAGCAGTTTGAAATAGACGTTTCTCCTGTGTTTTAAACGCAGTCTTTCTTGTAGTTATTATAAGCCTGTATATGGCTTAAAAATCTGATTCCAGATTTTCCAAAGAAAGGATTTCTGAACTACTACACACACGTCAGTTTAACTCTGTAATTTCACTGCACAGCTTCACAAACATTCTGCTAGATCGCTTCGTTTTTGTTTTAGAGCAAGATATTCCTCATTATAGCCTATATTTCCATTCACTGCGGAACATCCAAACGTAGATTTTAGAAGAAACGTGTGTCTGACTTGCTGAATCTAAGCATAGATGCAACTTCCTAAGTTCAACGAACACAAACAGAGCAGTTTGAAACAGACGTTTCTCCTGTGTTTTAAACGCAGTGTTACTGCTAGTTCTTATATGTCTGTATATGGCTGGAAATATCTGTTTCCAGATTCTCCAAAGAAATGGTTTCTGAGCTGCTGCACACACACATCAGTTTATCTCTGTAAGTTGGTTGCGCAGCTTGAGAACTATTCTGCTAGATGGCTCTGTTTTTTTTTAGAGCAACATATTCCTCATTACAGCCTATACTCCCATTCACTCCGAAATATCCAAACGCAGCTCTTAGAAGGAATGTGTTTCTATCTCGCTGAATCGAAACATAGGTGCAACTTCCTAAGGTAAACAAACACATGCAGAGCATTTTGAAATAGAGGTTTCTCCTCTGTTTTAAACGTAGTCTTACTGCTAGTTCTTATATGCCTGTATATGGCTGGAAATATCTGTTTCCAGATTCGCCAAAGAAAGGATTTCTGAAATGCTGCTCACACACATCAGTTTAACTCTGTAAGGTGGTTGCACAGCTTGACAACAATTCTGCTAGATAGCTCCGTTTTTTGTTTTAGAGAAAAATATTCCTCATTACAGCCTATAATCCTGTTCACTCCGGATTATCCCAATGTAGCTTTTTAAAGAAACATGTGTCTAACTCGCTGAATGTAAACATAGATGCAACTTCCTAAGGTGAACGAACACAAAGCAGAGCAGTTTCAAATAGACGTTTCTCCTGTGTTTTAAACGAAGTCTTACTGCTTGTTCTCATATGCCTGTATATGGCTGGAAATATCTGTTTCTAAATTCTCCAAAAAAGGGTTTCTGAACTGCTGCACGCACACATCAGTTTAACTCTGTAAGTTGATTGCACAGCTTGAGGAGAATTCTGCTAGATAGCTGCGTTTTAGTTTTAGAGCAAGATATTTCTCATTGCACCATATACTCCCATTCATTCTGGAATATACATAAGCAGGTTTTAGAAGAAACTTCTGTTTAACTCGGTGAATCTGAAAACAGATGCAACTTCCTAAGGTGAACGAACACAAAGCAGAGCAGTTTGAACTAGACGTTTCTCCTGTGTTTGAAACGCAGTATTACTGGTAGTTCTTATAAGCCTGTATAAGGCTTAAAATATCTGTTTCCAGAGTCTCTAAAGAAAGGATTTCTGAGCTGCTGCACAAACAAGTCAGTTTATCTCTGTAGGTTGACTGCACAGCTTGACAACCATTCTGCTAGATAGCTGCGTTTTTGTTTTAGAACAAGATATTTCTCATTACAGCCTATACTCCCATTCACTCCGGAATATCCAAAGGCAGCTTTTAGAAGAAACGTATGTCTAACTCACTGAATGTAAACATAGATGCAACTTCCCAATGTTAACGAACACAAAGCAGAGAGGTTTGAAATAGACCTTTCTCCTGTGTTTTAAACGCAGTCTTACTGCTAGTTCTTATATGCCTGTATATGGCTGGAAATATCTGTTTCCAGATTCTCGAAAGAAAGGATTTCAGAACTGCTGCACACACACATCAGTTTAACTCTGTAAGATCATTGCACAGCTTGACAACTATTCTACTAGATAGCTCTTTTTTTGTTTTAGAGCAAGATATTTCTCATTACAGCGTATATTACCATTCACTCTGGAATATCCAAACGCAGCATTTAGTGGAAACGTGATTCTATCCCGCTCAATCTAAACATAGATGCAACTTCCTATGGTGAACGAACACAAAGCAGAGCAGTTTGAAATAGACGTTTCTCCTGTGTTTAAAACGCAACTTTCTTACTGGTATTTCTTATAAGCCTGTATATGTCTTAAAGTATCTATTTCCAGATTCGCAAAAGAAAGGATTTCTGAACTGCTGCACACACACATCAGTTTAACACTGTAAGTTGATTGTACACCTTGACAACCATTCTGCTAGATAGATGCGTTTTTGTTTTAGAGCAAGATATTTCTCATTACAGCCTATACCCGATTTAACTCTGGAATATCCATACGCAGCTTTTTGAAGAAACGTGTTTCTAACTCGCTGAATCTAAACATAGATGCAACTTCCTAAGGTTAATGAACACAAAGCAGAGCAGTTTGAAATAGACGTTTGTCCTGTGTTTTAACAGCAGTCTTACTACTAGTTCTTATATGCCTGTATATGGCTGGAAATATCTCTTTCCTGATTCTCGAAAAAACGATTTCTAAACTGCTGCACACACACACATCTGTTTAAGTCGGTAAGTTGATGGCACAGGTTGACCACCATTCTGTGAGATAGCTGCGTTTTTGTTGTAAAGGAAGATATTTCTTATTAAAGCCTATACTCCCATATGTTCTGGAATATCGAAACGCTGCTATTAGAAGAAACGTGTTTCTAACTCGCTGAATCTAAACATAGATGCAACTTCCTAAGGTGAATCAACACAAAGAAGAGCAGTTTGAAATCGACGTTTCTCCTGTGTTTTAAACGCAGTCCCACTGGTATTTCTTATAAGTTTGCATATGGCTTAAAATATCTGCAGATTCTCCAAAGAAAGGATTTCTGAACTGCTACACAAACAGGTAAGTTTAACTCTGTAAGTTGATTGCACAGCTTGACAACCATTCTGCCAGATAGCTGCGTTTTTGTTTTAGAGCAAGATATTTCTCATTACAGCCTGTACTCCCATTCACACTGAAATATCCAAACGCAGCTTTTAGAACAAACGTGTGTCTAACTCGCTGAATCTAAACATAGATGCAACGTCCTAAGGTGAACGAACACAAAGCATAGCAGTTTGAAATAGACGTCTCTACTGTGTTTTAAACGCAGTCTTACTGCTACTTCTTATATGCCTGTATATTGCTGGAAATATCTGTTTCTAGATTCGCCAAAGAAAGGATTTCTAAAATGCTGTACACACATATCAGTTTAACTCTGTAAGGTGATTGCACAGCTTGACAACCATTCTGCTAGATACCTCCATTTTTGTTTTAGAACAAGATATTCCTCATTACAGCCAAAACTCCCTTTCACTCTGGAATATCCAAACGCAGCTTTTCGAAAAAAAGTGTTTCTAACTCGCTGAATCTGAACATAGATGCAACTTCCTAAGGTGAATGAACACAAAGCAGAGCATTTTGAAATAGACGTTTCTCCTGTGATTTAAACGTAGTCTTACAGCTACTCCTTATATGATTGTATATGGCTGGAAATATCTGTTTCCAGATTATCCAAAAAAGGATTTCTGAACTGCTGCACACACATACATCTGTTTAAGTCTGTAGGTTGATTGCACAGCTTGAGAACCATTTTGCTAGATCGCTGCATTTTTGCTTAAGAGCAAGATATTTCTAATTACAGCCTATACTCCCATACACTCTGGAACATCCAAACGCAGCTTTCGGAAGAAACGTGTGTCTAAGTCGCTGAATCTAAACATAGATGCAACTTCCTAAGGTGAACGAACACAAAGCAGAGCATTTTCAAATAGACATTTCTCCTATGTTTTAAATGCAGTCTTACTACTAGTTCTTATATGCCTGTATATGGCCGGAAATATCTGTTTCCATATTCTCCAAAGAAAGGATTTCTGAGCTGCTGCACACACACATCAGTTTAACTCTGTAAGGTGATTGCACAGCTTGACAACTTTTCAGCTAGATCACTGCGTTTTTGTTTTACAGCTAGATATACCTCATTACAGCCTATACTCCCTTTCACTTTGGAATATCCAAACGGAGATTTTAGAAGAAATGCGTTTCTAACTCGCTGAATCTAAGCATAGATGGAACTTCCTAAGGTGAACGAACACAAAGCAGAGCAGTTTGAAATAGGCGTTTCGCCTGTGTTTTAAACGTAGTCTTAGTGCTAATTCTTATATGCCTGCTTATGGCTGGAAACACCATTTTCCAGATTCTCCAAAGAAAGGATTTCTGAACTGCTGCACAGACACATCATTTTAACTCTGTAAGTTGATTGCATAGGTTGACAAATATTCTGCTAGATCGCTGCGTTTTTGTTTTAGAGCAAGATATTCCTCATTACATCCTATACTCCCATTCACTCCGGAACATCCAAGCGCAGCTTTTAGAAGAAACGTGTATCTAACTCGCTGAATCTAAACAGAGATGCAACTTCCTAAGGTGAACGAACACAAAGCCGAGCAGTTTGAAATAGACGTTTCTCCTGTGTTTTTAACGCTACCTTACTGCGAGTTGTTATAACCCTGTATATCGCTTAAAATATCTGTTTCCAGATTCTCCAAAGAAAGGATTTCTCAACTGCTGCGCACACACGACAGTTTAACTCTGTAAGTTGATTGCACAGCTTGACAACCCTTCTTCTAAATAGCTATGTTTTGTTTTAGAGCAAGGTATTTCTCATTATAGCCTAAAGTCTCATTCACTCTGGAATATACAAACGCAGCTTTTAGAAGAAACTTGATTCTAACTCGCTGAATCTAAACATAGATGCAACTTCCGAAGGTGAAAGAACACAAAGCAGAGCAGTTTGAAATAGACGTTTCTCCTGTGTTTTAAACGCAGTCTTAGTGCTAGTGCTTATAGGCCTGTATATTGCCGGAAATATATGTTTACAGATTCGCCAAAGAAAGGATTTCTGATATGCTGCAAACCCTCATCATTTAACTCTGTAAGCTGATTGCACAGCTTGGCAAACATTCTGCTACACAGATGCGTTTTTGTTTCAGAGCAAGATATTTCTCATTACAGCCTATATTCCCATTCACTCTGGAGTATCCAAACGCAGCTTTTAGAAGAAAAATGTATCTAACTCGCTGAATCTAAATATAGATGCAACTTCCTAAGGTGAAAGAACAGAAAGCAGAGCCGATTAAAATAGACGTTTCTCCTGTGTTTTAAACGCAGTCTTTCTGGTAGTTCTTATAAACCTGTATATGGCTTAGAATACCTGTTTCCAGATTCTACAAAGAAAGGATTTCTGAACTGCTACACACACACGTCAGTTTAACTCTGTAGGTTGATTGCACAGTTTGAGGACCATTCTGCTAGATAGCTGCATTTTTGTTTTAGAGCAAGATATTTCTCATTACAGACTATATTCTCTTTCACTCTGGAATATCCAAACGCAGCTTTTAGAAGAAACGTGTTTCTAACTCGCTGAATATAAACATAGATGAAACTTCCTGAGGTGAATTAACACCAAGGAGAGCAATTTGAAATGGACGTTTCTCCTCTGTGTTAAACGCAGTCTTACTGCTCGTTCTTGTATGCCTGTATATGGCCGGAAATATCTGTTTCCAGATTCCCCAAAGAAACGATTTCTGAACTGCTACACGCACACATCAGTTTAACTCTGTAAGTTGTTTGTACAGCTTGACAACTTTTCTGCTAGATCGCTGCGTTTTTGTTTTAGAGCAAGATATTTCTCATTGCAGCCAATCCTCCCTTTGACTGCGGAATATCCAAAGGGAGATTTTAGAAGAATTGTGTTTCTAACTCACTGAATCTAAACATAGATGCAACTTCCTAAGTTGAATGAAGACAAAGCAGAGCATTTTGAAATAGACGTTTCTCCTGTGATTTAAACACAGTCTTACTGCTAGTTCTTATATGCCTGTATATGGCTGGAAATATCTGTTTCTGGATTCTCCAAAAAAGGATTTCTGAACTGCTCCACACACTCACATCTGTTTACGTCTGTAGGTTGATTGCACAGCTTGACAACCATTCTGCTAGATCGCTGTGATTTTGTTTAAGAGCAAGATATTCCTCATTACAGCCTATACTCCCATTCTCTCCAGAACATCCAAACGCAGCTTTTAGAAGAAACGTGTGTCTAACCTGCTGAATCTAAACATAGATGCAACTTCCTAAGGTGAGCGCACACACAGTGGGGTAGTTTGAAGGAGTCGTTTCTTCTGTGGTTTACACCCGATCTTACCGATAATTCTTATGTGTCTGTATATGGCTGGAAATTTCTCTTTCTAGATTCTCCAAAGAATGGGCTTCTGTACTTCTACATTCACACATCTATTTAACTCTGTAAGTTGAATATACACCTTGACAATCATTCTGTGAGATAGCTTCTTTTTGTTTCGGAGCCAGATGTTTCTCATCACACCCTATACTCCCATTCACTCAGGGATATCCAAACGCAGCTTTTAGAAGAATCGTGTTTCTAACTCGCTGAATCAAAACATAGATGCAACTTCCTAAGGTGAACGAACACACAGCAGAGCAGTTTGAAAGAGACGTTTCTCCTATGGTTTAGACGTGAACTTACTGCTAATTCTTATGTGTCTGTATATGGCAGGAAATATCTCTGTCTAGATTTTCCAAAAAAAGGGTTTCTGAACTACTACATTCACACATCTGTTTAACTCTGTAACTTTAATATACACATTTACAATAATTCTGCTAGATAGCTCCTTTTTTTGTTTTAGAGCCAGATATTTCTCATTACACCCTGTACTCCATATCACTGAGGAATATCCAAACACAGCTTTTAGAAGAAACGTGTTTCCAACTCGTTGAATCTAAAATCATATGCAATTTCCTAAGGTGAATGAAAACACAGCAGAGCACTTTGAAATTGATGATTCTCCTGTGGTTTAGGCACGATCTTACCACTAATTCTTATGTGTCTCTACATGGATGGAAATATCTCTTTCTAGATACTCCAAAGAAAGGGTATCTGAACTGCTACATTCACACATCTGTTTAACTCTGTAAGTGTAATATACAAATTGACAATCATTCTGCTAGATAGCTCCATTTTGTTTTAGAGCCTGATATTTTTCATTACAACCTATACTCCCATTCACTGAGGAATACCCAAACGCAACTTTTAGAAGAAACGTGTTTCTAACTCGCTGAATCTAAATGTAGATGAAACTTCCTAAGGTGAACGAACACACAGCAGAGCACTCTGAAAGAGACGTTTCTCCTGTGGTTTACACACGATCTTACCGCTAATTCTTATGTGTCTGTGTATGGCTGGAAATATCTCTTTCTAGATTCTCCTAAGAAAGGAT
>NW_016108190.1:170811-174028 GCF_001604975.1 Cebus imitator | reverse complement strand
AATATACACCTTGACAATCATTCTGCTACATAGCTCCTTTTTTGTTTTTGAGCCAGATGTTTCTCATTACACCCTATACTCCCATTCAGTGAGGAATATCAAAACGCAGCTTTTAGAAGAAACGTGTTTCTAAGTCGCTGAATCTAAACCTAGATGCAACTTCCTAAGGTGAACGAACACATAGCAGAGCAGTTTGAAAGAGACGTTTCTCCTGTGGATTAGACGCAATCTTACCGCTAATTCTTATGTGTCTGCCTATGGCTGGAAATATCTCTCTCTAGATTCTATAAAGAAAGGGTTTCTGAACTGCTGTATTCACATATCTGTTTAAACCTGTATGTTGAATATACACCTTGACAATCATTCTGCTAGATAGCTCCGTTTTTGTTTTGGAGCCAGATAACTCTCATTACACCTGAAACTGCATATTCACTCAGGAATATACAAACGCAGCTTTAAGAAGGAACGTGATTCTAACTCGCTGAATATAAACATAGATGCAACTTCTTAAGGTGAACGAACACACAGCAGAGCAGTTTGAAATAGACGTTTCTCCTGTGGTTTAGATGCGATCTTACCACTAATTCTTATGTGCCGCAGTATGGGTTGAAATATCTCTTTCTAGATTCTCCACAGAAAGGGTTTCTGAACTGCTACATTCACGCATCTGTTTTACTCTGTAAGTTTAATATACACCTTGACAATCATTCTGCTACATAGCTCCGGTTTTGTTTTATATACAGATATTTCTCATTACACCCTATTCTCCCATTCACTGAGGAATATCGAAATGCAGCTTTTAGAAGAAACGTGTTGCTAACTCGCTGAATTTAAACATAGATGCAACCTCCTAAGGTGAACGAACACACAGCAGAGCAGTTTGAAAGAGATTTTTCTCCTGTGGTTTAGACGTGATCGCACCGCTAATTCTTATGTGTCTGTATATGGCTGGAAACATCCCTTTCTAGATTCTGCAAATAAAGGGTTTCTGAACTGTTACATTCACACGTCGTTTGCCTGTGTAAATGGAATGTTCACCTTGACTATCATTCTGCTAGATAGCTCTGTTTTTATTTTAGAGCCAGATATTTCTCATTACACCCTATACTACTATTTACTCAGGAGTATCCAAACGCAGCTTTTACAACAAACGTGTTTCTCACTCGTTGATTCTATACACAGATGCAACTTCCTAAGGTGAACGAACACAAAGCAGGGAATTTTGAAAGAGACGTTTGTCCTGTGGTTTTGATGCGATCATACCGCTAATTCTTATGTGCCTGTATATGGCTGGAAATATCTCTTTCTAGATTCTCCAAAGAAAGGGTTTCTGAACTGCTACGTTCACACATCTGTTTACCTCTGTAAGTTGAATGTACACCTTGACAATCATTCTGCTTGATAGGTCCGTTTTTGTTTTAGAGCCAGATATTTTTCATTACACCGTACACTCCCATTCACTCAGGAATATCCAAACGCAGGTTTTAGTAGAAAAGTGTTTCCAATTCGCTGAATCCAAAGATAGATGCAACTTCCTAAGGTGAATGAACTCACAGCAGATCAGTTTGAAAGAGACGTTTCTAGTGTGGTTTAGACGTGATCTTACTGCCAATTCTTATGTGTCTGTATATGGCTGCCAATATCTCTTTCTAGATTATCCAAAGGAAGTGTTTCTGAACTGCTAAATTCACACATCTGTTTAACTCTGTAAGTTGAATACACACCGTGACAATCATTCGGCGAGATAGCTCCGTTTTTCTTTTAAAGCCAGATATTTCTCATTACGCTGTATACTACCATTCACTCAGGAATACAAAAACGCAGCTTTTAGAAGAAAATGTTTCTAACTCGCTGAATCTAAACATAGATGCAACTTCCTAAGGTGAAGGAACACACAGCAGAGCAGTTTGAAAGACACTTTTCCCCTGTGGTTTAGACGCTATCTTACTGCTAAAACTTATGTGACTGTATATGGCTGGAAATACCTCTTTCTACATTCTCCAAAGGAAAGGTTACTGAACTGCTACATTCACACATCTGTTTGTCTCTGTAAGTTGAATATACACCTTGACAATCATTGTGCTAGATAGCTCCGTTTTTGTTTAATGCCAGATATTTCTCATTACACCCTGGGCTCCCATTCACTCAGGAATATCCAAACGCAGCTTATAGAAGAAACGTGTTTCTAACTCGCTGAATCTAAACACAGATGCAACTTCCTAAGGTGAATGAACACACAGCTGGGCAGTTTGAATGAGACGTTTTTCCTGTGGTTTAGACGTGAACTAACCGCTATTTCTTATGTGTCTGTATATGGCTGGAAATATCTCTTTCGAGATTCTCCAAAGAAGGGATCCTGAACTGCTACATTCACACATCTATTTAACTCTGTAAGTTGAATATACACCTTGACAATCATTCTACTTGATAGCTCCGTCTTTCTTTTGGAGACAGGTATTTCTCTTTCACCATACACTCCCTTTCACTCAGGAATACCCAAACGCAGCTTTTAGAAGAAACATGTTCCTAACTCGCTGAATCTAAACCTAGATGCAACTTCCAAGGTGAACGAACACACAGGAGAGCAGTTTGAAAGAGACGTTTCTCCTGTGGTTTAGACGTGATCTTACCGCTAATTCTTATGTGAATGTATATGCCTGGAAATATCTCTTTCTAGATTCTCCAAAGAAAGGGTTTCTGAACTGCTGCATTCACGTATCTGTTTAACTCTCCAAGTTGAATATACACCTTGACAATCATTCTGCTAGATAGCTCCATTTTTGCTTTAGAGCCAGATATTTCTCATTACATACTATACTCCCATTCTCTCAGGAATATTCAAACACAGTTTTTAGAAGAAACGTGTTTCTAACTCGTTGAATCTAAGTATAGATACAACTTCCTAAAGTGAACGAAAGCACAGAATAGCGGTTTGAAAGAGACGTTTCTCCTGTGGTTTAGACTCGATCTTACCGCTAATGCTAATGTTTCTGTATATGGCTGGAAATATTTCTTTCCAGATTCTCGAAAGAAAGGGTTTCTGAAGTGCTACACTCACACATCTGTTTAGCTCTGTAAGTTCAATGTACACCTTGACAATCATTCTGCTAGATAGCTGCGTTTTTGTTTTAGAGCCAGATATTTCTCATTACACCGTATACTCCCTTTCACTCATGAATATCCAACCGAAGCATTCAGAAGAAAATTGTCTCTAACT
>NW_016108190.1:159381-170683 GCF_001604975.1 Cebus imitator | reverse complement strand
CTAATTCTTAAGTGTCTGAATATGGCTGGAAATATCTCTTTCTAGATTCTCCAAAAAAAGGGTTTCTGAACTGCTACATTCACACATCTGTTTAACACTGTAAGTTGAATATACACCTTGACAATAATTCTGCTAGATACCTCCGTTTTTGTTTTAAAGCCTGATATTTCTCATTACACCCTATACTCCCATTCACTCAGGAATATCCAAACTCAGCTTTTAGAAGGAAGGTATTTCTAACTCCCTGAATCTAAACATAGATGGAACTTCCTAAGGTGAACGAACACACAGCAGAGCAGTTTGAAAGAGACGTGTCTCCTGTGATTTAGACGCGATCTTACCGCTAATTCTTACGGGTCTGAATATGGCTGGAAATATCTCTTTCTAGATTCTCCAAAGAAAGTGTTTCTGAACTGCTTCATTCACAGATCTGTTGAACTGTGTAAGTTGAATATACACCTTGACAATCATTCTGCTAGATAGTTCCGTTTTTGTTTTAGGGCCAGGTATTTCTCATTACACACTACTCTCTCATTCACTGAGGAATACCCAAACGCAGCTTTTAGAAGAAACGTGTTTCTAACTCGCTGAATCTAAACATAGATGCAACTTCCTAAGGTGAACTAACGCACAGCAGAGCAATTTGAAAGAGACGTTTCTCCTGTGGTTTGGACGCGATGTTACCGCTAATTCTTATGTGTCTGTATATGGCTGGAAATATCTCTTTCTAGATTCTCCAAATAAAGGGTTTCTGATCTGGTACATTCACACATCTGTTTAACTCTGTAAGTTGAATGCACACCTTGACAATCATTCTGCTAGATAGCTCCGTTTTTGTTTTAGAGCCACATATTTCTTATTACACTATATACTCGCATTCTCTCAGGAATATCCAAACGCAGCATTTCGAAGAAAAGTGTTTCTAACTCGCTTAATCTAAACATAGATGCAACTTCCTAAAGTAAATGAACGCACAGCCCAGCAGATTGAATGAGACGTTTCTCCTGTGGTTTAGACACAATCTTACCGCAATTTTTATGTGTCTGAATATGGCTGGAAATATCTCTTTCTAGATTCTCCAAAGAAAGGGTCTCTCAACTGCTACATTCACACATCTGTTTACCTCTCTAAGTTGAATATACACCTTGACAATCATTGTGCTAGATAGATTCGTATTTGCTTTAGAGCCAGATATTTTTCATTACACCATATCCTCCCATTCACTCAGGAATATCCAAACGCAGCTATTAGAAGAAAAGTGTTTCAAACTCGCTGAATATAAACATAGGTGCAACTTCCTAAGTTGAATGAACATACAGCAGAGCAGTTTGAAAGAGACGTTTCTCCTGTTGTTTAGACGCGATCTTTCCACTAATTCTTATGTGTCTGTATATGGCTGCAAATATCTCTTTCTAGTTTCTGCAAAGAAAGGGTTTTCCGAACTACTACATTCACACACACGTTTGACTCTGTAAGTTGAATATACACCTTGACATTCATTCTGCTATATAGTTCCGTTTTTGTTTTACAACCGGATATTTCTCATAACACCTTACACTCCCATTCACTCAGGAATATCCAAACGCAGCTTTGAGAAGAAAAGTGTTTCCAAATCACTGAGTCTAAATATAGATGCACCTTCCTAAGGTCAACGCACGCACAGCAGAGCAGTTTGAAAGGGACGTTTCTCCCGTGGTTTAAAGCAATCTTACCGCCAAAACTTATGTGACTGTATATGACTGGAAACACCTCTTTCTAGATTCTCCAAACTAAATGTCTCTGTACTGCTACTTTCACTTTGTAAGCTGAATATACACCTTGACAATCATTCTGCTACATAGCTCCGTTTTTGTTTTAGAGTCAGACATTTCTCATTACACACTATATTCCCTTTCACTCAGGAATATCCAAACGCAGCTTTTAGAAGAAAGGTATTTCCAACTCTCTGAATCTAAACATTGACGCAGCTTCCTAAGGTGAACGAACACACAGCAGAGAAGTTTGAAAGAGAGGTGTCTGCTGTGGTTTAGACGTGATCTTACCGCTAATTCTTTTGTGCCTGTATATGGTTGAAAATATCTCTTTCTAGATTGTCCAAAGAAAGGGTTTCTGAACTGCTACATTCACACATCTGTTTATCTCTGTAAGTTGAATATACACCTTGACAATGATTCTCCTAGATAGCTCCCTTTTTGTTTTACAGCCAGATATTTCTCATTACACCCTATACTCACATTCACTGAGGAATATCCAAAGGCAGCTTTTAGAGGAAACGTGTTACTAGCTCGCTGAATCTAAGCCTCGAGTCAACTTCCTAAGGTGAACGAACCCAGAGCAGAGCAGATTGAAAGAGGCGTTTCTCCTGTGGTTTAGATTCGATCTTACTGCTAATTCTTATGTGTCTGAGAATGGCTGGAAATATCTCTTTCCAGATTCTCCAAAGAAAGAGCTTCTGAACTGCTACATTCACACATCCGTTTATCTCTGTAAGTTGAATATACACTTTGACAGTCATTCTGCTAGATAGTTTCGATTTTGTTTCAGAGACAAATATTTCTCATTACACCCTGAACTCCCATTCACGCAGGAATATCCCAACGCAGCATTTAGTAGAAAAGTGCTTCTAACTAGATGAATCTAAATATAGATGCAACATCCTAAGGTGAACGAACACACAGGAGAGCCGTTTGAAAGAGACGTTTCTCCTGTGGTTTAGACTCGATCTTACCGCTAATTCTTATGTGCCTGTATATTGCTGGAATTATATCTTTCTAGATTCTCCAAAGAAAGGGTTTCTGAACTGCTACATTCACACATCTCTTTAACTCTGCAAGTTGAATATACACCTTGACAACCATTGTGCTAGAGAGCTTCGTTTTTGTTTTAGAGCCAGATATAACTCATTACACTCTATGTTCCCATTCACTAAGGAATATACAAACGCAGCTTTTGGAAGAAACATGATTCCAACTCGGTGAATCTAAATATAGATGCAATATCCTAAGTAGAACGAACACACACCAGAGCACTTTGAAAGAGACGCTTCTCCTGTGGTTTAGACATGATCTTACCGCTAATTCTTATGTGCCTGTACATGGCTGAAAATATGTCTTTCTAGATTCTCCAAAGAAAGGGTTTCTGAACTGCTACATTCATACATCTGTTTATCTCTGTAAGTTGAATATACACCTTGACAATCATTCTGCTAGATAGCTCCTTTTTAGTTTAGGAGCCTGATATTTCTCAATACTCCCTATACTCCCATTCACTGGGGAATATCCAAACGCAACTTTTAGAAGGAACATGTTTCTAACTCGCTGAATCTAAACATAGATGCAACTTCCTCAGATGAACAACCACACAGCAGAGCAGTTTGAAAGAGACATTTCTCCTGTGGTTTAGACACGATCTTACCTCTAATTCTTATGTGTCTGTATATAGCTTGGAATATGTCTTTCTAGATTCTCCAAAGAAAGGGTTTCTGAACTGCTACATTCACACATCTGTTTAACTCTGTAAGCTGCATATACACCTTGACAATCATTCTGGTAGATAGCTCCCTTTTTGTTTTAGAGCTAGATATTTACCAATATACAATACCCTCCCATTCACTCAGCACCATCCAAACACAGCTTTTAGAAGAAACGAGTTTCTAACTCGCTGAATCTAAAGCTAGATGAAACTTCCTAAGGTGAACGAACACACAGCAGAGCAATTTGAAAGAGACGTTTCTCCATTGGTTTGGACGCGAACTTACTGCTAATTCTTATGTGCCTCTATATGGCTGGAAATATCTCTTTCAAGATTCTCCAAAGAAAGCATTTCTGAACTGCTACATTCACAAATCTGTTTAACTCTGTCAGTTGAATATACACCTTGACAATCATTCTGCTAGATATCTCCGTTTTTGTTTTAGAGCCAGATATTTCTCAATACACCCTATACTCCCACTCACTCAGGAATATCCAAACGCAGCTTTTAGAAGAAAATGTTTATAACTTGCTGAATCTAAGCATAGATGCAACTTCCTAAGGCGAAAGAAAACACAGCAGAGCAGTTTGAAAGAGACGTTTCTCCTGTGGTTTAGACGCGATCTTACCACTATTTCTTATGTGTCTGAAAATGGCTGGAAATATCTCTTTCTAGATTCTCCAAAGAAAGGGTTTCTGAACTGCTACATTAACACATCTGTTTAACTCTGTAATTTGAATACAAACCTTGACAATCATTCTGCTAGATAGTTTCAATTTTGTTTTAGAGCCAGATATTTCTCATTACACCATGAGCTCCCATTCACTCAGCAATATCCAAACGCAACTTTTAGAAGAAATGGGTTTCTACCTCGCTGAATCTAAACACAGATGCAACTTCCGAAGGTGAACGAACACACAGCACAGCAGTTTGAAAGAGACGATTCTCCTGTGGTTTAGACGCGATCTTATTGCTAATTCTTATGTTTCTGGGCATGGTTTGAAATATCTGTCTCTAGATTCTCCAAAGAAAGGGTTTCTGAACTGCTACATTCACACATCTGTTTAACTCTGTATGTTGAATATACATCTTGACAATCATTCTGCTAGATAGGTCCGTTTTTGTTTGGAGGCAGATATTTCCCATTACACACTATACTCCCATTCACTCAGGAATATCCAAACGCAACTTTTATAAGAAACGTGTTTCTAACTCGCTGAATCTAAACACAGATGCAACTTCGGAAGGTGAACGAACACACAGCAGAGCAGTTTGAAAGAGACGTTTCTCCTGTGGTTTAGACGTGACCTTACCGCTAATTCTTATGTGTCTAAATATGGCTGGAAATACCTCTTTCTAGATTTTCCAAAGAAAGGGTTTCTGAACTGCTACATTCATGCATCTGTTTAACTCAGTAAGTTGAATATAACCCTTGACAATCATTCTGCTAGATAGCTCCTTTTTAGTTTTGGAGCCACATATTTCTCATTACACCATGTACTCCCATTCACTATGGAATATCCAAAAGCAGCTTTTATAAGTATCATGTTTCTAACTCGCTGAATCTAAACATAGATGCAACATCCTAAAGTGAACGAACACGCAGCAGAGCAGTTTGAAAGAGACGTTTCTCCTCTGGTTTGGACGCGATGATACCGCTAATTCTTACGTGTCTGTTTATGGGGTAAATATGTCTTTCTAGATTCTCCAAAGAAACGGTTTCTGAACTGCTACATTCACACATCTGTTTACCTCCATAAGTGGAATATACACCTTGACTATCATTCTGCTAGATAGCTCCGTTTTGTTTTACAGCCAAATATTTCTCATTACACACTATATTCCCTTTCACTCAGGAATATCCAAACGCAGCTTTTATAAGAAAGGTATTTCTAACTCGCTGAATCTAAACATTGACACAACTTCCTAAGGTGAACGAACACACAGCAGAGCAGTTTGAAAGAGAGGTGTCTGCTGTGGTTTAGACGTGATCTTACCGCTAGTTCTTCTGTGCCTGTATATGGTTGAAAATATCTCTTTCTAGATTGTCCAAAGAAAGGGTTTCTGAACTGCTACATTCACACATCTGTTTATCTCTGTAAGTTGAATGTACACCGTAACAATCATTCTGCCAAATAGCTCCGTTTTTGTTTTCCAGCCAGATATTTCTTATTACACCATATTCTCCCATTCACTCAGGAATATCCAAACGCAGCATTTAGAAGAAAAGTGTTTTTAAGTCGCTGAATTTAAACATACATGCAACTTCCTAAGGTGAACAAACACAGCAGAGCAGTTTGAAAGAGACGTTTCTCCTGCGGTTTCCACGCGATCTTACTGCTAATTCTGAGGTGCCTGTATATGGCTGGAAATACCTGTTTCCAGTTTATCCAAAGAGAGGGTTTCTGAACTGGCACATGCACACATCTGTTTAACTCTGTAAGTTGAATATTCACCTTGACAATCATTCTGCAAGATAGCTCCGTTTTTGTTTTAGAGCCAGAGATTTCTCATTACACAATATACTCGCATTCACTAAGGAATAACCAAACGCAGCTTTTAGAAGAAACGTGTTTCTAACTCGCCAAATCTAAATATACATGCAACTCCCTAAGGTGAACGAACACACAGCAGAGCAGTGTGAAAGAGACGTTTCTCCTGTGGTTTGGATGCTATCTTACCGCTAACTCTTATGTGCTTGTATATGGGTGGAAATATCTCTTTCAAGATTCTCCAAAGAGAGGATTTCTGAACTGCGGCATTCACAAATCTCTTTAACTCTGTAAGTTGAATATAGACCTTGATAATCATTCTGCTAGATAGCTCCGATTTTGTTTTAGAGCCAGATGTTTCTCATCACACCCTATAATCCATTGACTCAGGAATATGCAAAAGCAGCTTTTAGAATAAACGTGTTTCTAACTCTCTGAATGTAAACATACATGCAACTTCCTAAGGTGAACGAACACACAGCAGAGCAGTTTGAAAGACATGTTTCCCCTGTGGTTTATACGCGATCTTACCGCTAATTCTTATGAGTCTGTATATGGCTGGAAATATCTCTTTCTAAATTCTCCAAAGAAAGGATTTCTGAACTGCTGCATTCACACATCTGTTTAACTCTGTAAGTTAAATATACACCTTGACAATCATTCTGCTACCTAGTTCCGTTTTTGTTTTAGAGCCAGATATTTCTCATTACACCCTATACTCCCATTCACTGAGGAATATCCTAAGTCAGCTTTTAGAAGAAACGTTTTTCTAACTCGCTGAATCTAAACATAGATGCAAATTCCTAAGGTGAACGAACACACAGCAGTGCAGTTTGAAAGAGACGTTTCTCCTGTGGTTTAGACGTGATCTTACTGCTAATTCTTATGGGCCTGTATATAGACGGAAATATCTCTTTCTAGATTCTCTAAAGAAAGGGTTTCTGAACTGCTACATTCGCACATCTGTTTAACTCTGTAAGTTGAATATAGACCTTGAAAATCATTCTGCTAGATTGCTCCATTTTTGTTTTCATGCCAGATATTTCTCATTACACCCTATAATCCCTTTCACTCAGGAATATCCAAAAGTAGCTTTTAGAAGAAACGTGTTTCTAACTCGCTGAATGTAATCATAGATGCAACATCCTATGGTGAACGAACACACAGCAGAGCAGTTTGAAAGAGAAGTTTCTCCTGTGTTTTGGACGCGATCTTACCACTAATTCTTTTGGGCTTGTATATGGATGGAAATATCTCTTTCTAGATTCTACAAAGAGAATGTTTCTAAACTGCTACATTCACACGTCTAACTCTGTAAGTTGAATATACACCTTAACAATAATTCTGCTAGATAGTTCCGTTTTTGTTTTACAGCCATTTATTTATCATAACACCCTATACTCCCATTCACTCAGGAATATACAAGCAGCTTTTAGAACAAAAGTGTTTCTAACTCGCTGAATCTAAACATAGACGCAATTTCCTAAGGCGAAAGAACACACCTCAGAGAATTTTGAAAGAGAGATTTCTCCTGTTGTTTAGGCGTGATCTTACTGCTAATTCTTACATGCCTGTATACGGCTGGAAATATCTCTTTCTAGATTCTCCAAAGAAAGGGCTTCTGAACTGCTACATTCACACATCTGTTTATCTCTGTAAATTGAATATAGATCTTGACAATCATTCTGCTAGATAGCTCCGTTTTTGTTTTAGAGCCAGATATTTCTCATTACAGCCAATATTCCCATTCACTCAGGAATATCCAAATGCAGCTTTTTGAAGAAACGTGTTTCTAACTCGCTGAATCTAAACATAGATGCAACTTCCTAAGGTGAACGAACACACAGCAGAGCAGTTTGAAGAGAACTTTCTCTTGTGGTTTAGACGGGATCTTGCCACTAATTCTTAAGTTCCTGTATATGGATGGAAATATCTCTTTCCAGATTCTCCATAGAAAGCTTTTCTGAACAGCTACATTCACAAAAATTTTAACTCTGTAAGTTGAATATACACCTTGACAATCATTCTGTAGATAGCTCTGTTTTTGTTTTAGAGCCAGACATTTCTCATTAAACCCTAAACTCCCATTCACTCAAGAATATGCACACGCAGCTTTTAGAAGAAACATGTTTCTAACTTGCTGATTCTAAATATAGATGGAACTTCCTAAGGTTAACTAACACAGCAGAGCAGTTTGAAAGAGACGTTTCTCCTTTGGTTTCCATGCTATTTTACCCCTAGTTCTTAGGTGCCTGTATATGGCTGGAAATACCTCTTTCCAGATTCTCCAAAGAAAGGGTTTCAGAACTGCTACATTCACACATCTGCTTAACACTGCAAGTTGAATATACACCTTGAAAATCATTCTGCTAGATAGCTCCGCTTTGTTTTAGAGCCAGATATTTCTCATTATAACCTACACTCCCATTCACTCAGGAATATTCAAATGCAGCTTTTAGAAGAAACGTGTTTCTAACTTGCTGAATGTAAACATAGATGTAATGTCCTAAGGTGAATGAACACACAGCAGAGCAGTTTGAAAGAGACGTTTCTCCTGTTGTTTAGACGCGAACTTACCATTAATTCTTATGTGCTTGTATATGGATGGAAATATATGGTTCCAGATTCTCCAAAGAAAGGCGTTCTGAACTGCTACATACACACATCTGTTTAACTCTGTAAGTTGAATATACACCTTGACAATCATTGTGCTAGATAGCTCCGTTATTGTTTTAGAGCCAGATATTTCTGATTACACCCTATACTCCCATTCACTTAGGAATATCCAAACACAGCTTTTAGAAGAAACGTGTTTCGACCTCGCTGAATCAAAACATAGATGAAACGTCGTAAGCTGAACGAACACACAGCAGAGTACCTTGAAAGAGACGTTTCTCCTGTCGTTTAGATGCGATATTACCGCTAATTCTTATGTGACTGTATATGGCTGGAAATATCTCTTTCTAGATTCTCCAAATAAAGGGTTTCTGAACTGCTACGTTCACACATGTGTTTAACACTGTAACTTGAATATACACCTTCACAATCATTCTGCTAGATAGCTCCGATTTTATTTTAGAGCCAGGTATTTCTCATTTCACACTTTATTCCCTTTCACTCAGGAATATCCAAACGCAGCTTTTACAAGAAACGTGTTTCTAACTCCCTGAATCTAAACATACATGCAACTTCCTAAGGTGAACGAACGCACAACAGAGAAGTTTTAAAGAGACGTTTGTCCTGCTGTTTCCACACGATCTTACCACTAATTCTTATGGGCCTGTATATGGTTGGAAATATCTCTTTCTAGATTCTCCAAAGAGAGGGTTTCTGAACCGCTACATTCACTTATCTGTTTATCTCTGTAAGTTGAATATACACCTTGACAATCATTCTGCTAGATAGCTCCGTTTTTGTTTTAGAGCCAGATATTTCTCCTTACACCCTGTACTGCCATTAATTGAGGAATATCCAAAAGCACCTTTTAAAAGAAACGTGTTAATAACTCGCTGAATCTCAACATAGATGCAACTTCCTAAGGTGAACGAACACACAGCAGAGTAGTTTGAAAGAGAGGTTTCTCCTGTGGTTTAGACGGGATCTTACCGCTATTTCATATGTGCCTGTATATGGATGGAAATATCTCTTTCCAGATTCTCCAAGGAAAAGGTTTCTGGACAGCTACATTCACACATCTTTTTAACTCTGTAAGTTGAATATACACAGTGACAATCATTCTGCTACATAACTCCATTATTGTTTTATAGCCAGGTATTTCTCATCACAGCCTATTCTCCCATTAACTAAGGAGGTTTCAAACGCAGCTTTTAGAAGAAACGTGTCTGTAACTCGCTGAATCTAAACATAGATGCAACGTCCTAGGGTGAGTGAACACACAGCAGGGCAGTTTCAAAGAGATGATTCTCCTGGGTTTTAGACGCGATCTTACAGGTAATTCTTACGTGCCTGTATAAGGCTGCAAATATCTCCTTCTAAATTCTCCAAAGAAAGTGTTTCTGAACTGCCACATTCACTCATCTGTTTAACTCTGTAACTTGAATACACACCTTGACAATCATTCTGCTAAATAGCTCCGTTTTTGTTTTAGAGCGAGATATTTCTCCTTACACCGTATAATCCCATTCACTCAGGAATATCCAAATGCAGCTTTTAGAAGAAACGTGTTTGCAACTCGCTGAGTATAAACATAGATGCAACTTCCTAAGGTGAACGAACACACAAAAGAATAGTTTGAAGGAGACGTTTCTCCTGTGGTTTAGACGCGATCTTACTGCTAATTCTTATGTGCCTGTGTATGTATGGAAATATCTCTTTCCAGATTCTCCAAAGAAAGGGATTCTGAACTGCTACATTCACTCATCTGTTCAACTCTGTAGGTTGAATATACAGCTTGACAATCACTCTGCTGGATAGCTTTCTTTTCCTTTTAGATCCAGATATTTCTCATTTCACACTATACTCCCATTCACTCAGGAATATCCAAAAGCTGCTTTTAGAAGAAACGTGTTTCTAACTCGCTGAATCTAAACATAGATGCAACTTCCTAAGGTGAACTAACACAGTATAGTAGTTTGAAAGAGATGTTTCTTCTTTGGTTTCCATGCGATCTTATCCAAAATTCTTAGGTGCCTGTATATGGCTGGAAATATCTCTTTCCAGATTCTCCAGAGAAAGGGTTTCTGAACTGCTACATTCACACACCTGTTTAACCCTTTAATTTGAATATACACCTTGACAATCATTCTGCTAGATAGCTCCGTTTTTGTTTTAGAGCCAGATATTTCTCATTACTCCCTATAATCCCATTCCCTCAGGAATATCAAAACGCAGCGTTTAGAAAAAACGTGTTTCTAACTCGCTGAATCTAAACATACATGCAACTTCCTAAGGTGAACGACCGCATAGCCGAGCTGTTTGAAAGAGACATTTCTCCTGTGGTTTAGACGCGATAATACCGCTAATTCTTATGTGTCTGTCCATGGCTGGATATATCTATTTCTAGATTCTCCAAAGACAGGGTTTCTAAACCGCTACATTAACACATCTGTTTAACTCTTTAAGTTGAATATACTCCTTGACAATTATTTTGCTGGATAGTTCCATTTTTGTCTTAGAGTCAGATTTTCTCATTACACCTTATACGCCCATTCACTCAGGAATATCCAAACGCAGCTTTTAGAAGAAACGTGTTTCTAACTCGCTGAATCTAAACATAGATGCAAGTTTCTAAGGTGAACGCACACACAGCAGAGCAGTTTGAAAGAGACGTTTCTCTTGTGGTTTACACGCGATCTTACCGTTAATTCTTATGTGTCTGT
>NW_016108190.1:156773-159142 GCF_001604975.1 Cebus imitator | reverse complement strand
CCAGATAGCTCCGTTTTTGTTTTAGAGCCAGATATTTCTCATTACATCCTATACTCCTATTCACTCAGGAATATCCAAACGCAGCTGTTAGAAGAAACGTCTTTGTAACTCGCTGAATCTCAACATAGATGCAACTTCCTAATGTGAACGAACATACAGAAGAGCAGTTTGAAAGAGACGTTTCTCCTGTGGTTTAGACGCGATGTTACCGCTAATACTTATGTGCCTGTATATGTCTGGAAATATCTCTTTCTAGATTTTCCAAGAAAGGGTTTCTGAACTGCTACATTCACACATCTGTTTAACTCAGTAAGCTGAATATACGCCTTGACAATCATTCTGCTAGATAGCTCCGTTTTTGTTTTAGAGCCAGATATTTCTCATTACACCCTATACTGCCATTCACTCAGGAATATCCAAACGCATCTTTTGGAAGAAACGTGTTTCTAACTCGCTTAATCTAAACATAGATGCTACTTCCTAAGGTGAAAGAATACACAGCAGAGCAGTTTGAAACAGACGTTTCTCCTGTGGTTTAGATGCGATCTTACCGCTAATTCTTATGTTCCTGTATATGGCTGGAAATATCTCTTTCTAGATTCAGCAAAGAAAGGGTTTCTGAACTGCAAAATTGAAACATCTGTTTAACTCTGTAGTTTGAATATACACCTTTACAATCATTCTGCTTGATAGTTCCTTTTTTTTTTTAGAGCCACATATTTCTCATTACACCGTACACTCCCATTCACTCAGGAATATCCAAAAGCAGCATTTAGAAGAAACGTGTTTCTATCTCGCTGAATCTAAACATAGATGCAGCTTCCTAAGGTGAACGCACACACAGCAGAGCAGTTTGAAAGAGACGTTTCTCCTGTGGTTGAGACACGATCTTACCGCTAATTCTTATGTGCCTGCATATGACTGGAAATATCTCTTCCTAGATTCTCCAAAGAAAGGCTTTCTGATCTACTACAGTCACACATTTGTTTACATTTGTAAATTGAATATACACCTTGACAATCATTCTGATAGATAGCTCACTTTTTGATTTAGAGCCAGAGATTTCTCATTACACGCTATACTCCATTTCACTCAGGATTATACAAACGCAGCTTTTAGAAGAAAAGAGTTTCTAACTTTCTAAATCTAAACACAGATGCAACTTCCTAAGGTGAACGAACACACAGCAGAGCACTTTGAAAGCGACGTTTCTCCTGTGGTTTATAGGCGAAATAGCTGCTAATTCTTATGTGTCTGTATATGGCTGGAAATAACTCCTTCTAGATTCTCCAGAGAAAGGGGTTCTGAACTGCTGCATTCACACATCTGTTTAACTCTCTAAGTTGAACATACACCTTGACAATCATTATGCTTGATAGCTCCGTTTTTGTTTTAGAGCCATATATTTCTCATTACACCCTGTACTTGCATTCACTCAGGAATATCCAAACGCAGGTTTTAGAAGAAACGTGTTTCTAACTCGTTGAATCTAAACACAGATGCAACTTCCTAAATTGAAGGAACAAACAGCAGAGCACTTTGAAAGAGACGATTCTCATGTGGTTTAGAAGCGATCTTACCACTAATTGTTATGTGTCTGTATATGGCTGGAAATATCTCTTTCTAGATTCTCCAAAGAAACTGTTTCTGAACTGCTACATTCACACATCTGTTTAACTCTGTAGTTTAAATATACACCTTGACAATCATTTTGCTAGATAGCTCTGTTTGTGCTTTAGACCACATATATCTCATTACACCCTATGTACCCATTCACTCAGGAATATCCAAACCCAACATTTAGAAAAAACGTGTTTCCAACTCGCTGAATCTAAACATAGATGCAACTTCCTAAGGTGAACGAATACACTGCAGAGCAGTTTGAAAGAGACGTTTCTTCTGTGGTTTAGACGCGATCTTACCGCTACTTCTTATGTGCCTGTATATGGCTGGAAATATCTCTTTCTAGATTCACCAAAGAAAGAGTTTCTGAACCGCTACTTTCACACATCTGTTTAACTCAGTAAGCTGAATATACACCTTGACAATCATTCTGCCAGATAGTTCCGTTTTTGTTTTAGAGCCAGAGATTTCCATTACACCGTACACTCCCATTCACTCAGGAATATCCAAACGCAGCGTTTAGAAGAAACGTATTTCTAACTCGCTGAATTTAACATAGATGCAGCTTTCTAAGGTGAACGAACACACAGCAGAGCACTTTGAAAGAGACGTTTCTCCTGTGGTTTAGACACGATCTTACCACTAATTCTTATGTGTCTGTATATGGCTGGAAATATCTCTTTGTAGATTCTCCAAAGAAAGGGTTTCTGAACTGCTACAATCACACGTCTGTTTAACTCTGTAAG
>NW_016108190.1:153901-156554 GCF_001604975.1 Cebus imitator | reverse complement strand
TGTTTCTAACTCGCTGAATCTAAATATAGTTGCAACTTCCTAAGGTGAACGAAAACACAACAGAGCAGTTTTAAGGAGATGTTTCTCCTGTGGTTTAGACACTTTATTACCGCTAATTCTTATGTGCCTGTATATTCCTGGAAATATCTCTGTCTAGATTCTGTAAAGAAAGAGATTCTGAACTGCTACATTCACACATCTGTTTAACTCTGTAAGTTGAATATACACCTTTACAATCGTTCTGCTAGATAGCTCTGTTTTTGTTTCAGAGCCAGATATTTCTCATTACACCCTATACTCCCATTCACTCTGGAATATACGAATGCAGCTTTTAGAAGGAACGTGTTTCTAACTCGCTGAATCTAAACACAGATGCAACTTCCGAAGGTGAACGAACACACAGCACAGCAGTTTGAAAGAGGCGTTTGTCCTGTGGTTTAGACGAGATGTTACCTCTAATTCTCATGTGCCTGTTTATGGCTGGAAATATCTCTTTCTAGATTCTCCAAAGAAAGGTTTTGTTTACTGCTACATTCGCACATCTCTTTAAATCTGTAGGTGGAATATACACCTTTACAATCATTCTGCTAGATAGCTCCGTTTTTGTTTTAGAGTCAGATATTTCTCATTACACTCTATATTCCTATTCACTGAGGATATCCAATCGCAGCTTTTAGAAGAAACGTGTTACTAACTCGCTGAATCTAAACATCGATGCAACTTCCTAAGGTATACAAACGTACAGCACAGCAGTTTGAAAGACACGTTTCTCCTGTGGTTTAGACGCGATCTGACCGCTAATTCTTTTGTGTCTATATATGGCTGGAAATACCTATTTCTAGATACTCCAAAGAAAGGTTTTCTGAAGTGCTACATTCACACATCTGTTAATCTCTGTAAGTTGAATATACACCTTGAGTATCATTCTGCTAGATAGCTCCGGTTTTGTTTTAGAGCCAGATATTTCTCATTACACCCTATACTCCCATTCCACCCTATACTCCCATTCTCTGAGGAATATACAAACGCAGCTTTTAGAAGAAAAGTGTTTCTAACTCACGGAATCTAAACATAGATGCAACTTCCTAAGGTGAACGAAACACAGAAGAGCACTTAGACAGAGACGTTTCTCTTGTGGTTTACACGTGATGTTACCGCTAAATCTTATGTGTGTGTATATCGCTGGAATTATCTCTTTCTAGATTCTCCAAAGAAAGGGTTTCTGGACTGCTACATTCACACATCTGTTTAACTCTGTAAGTTGAATATACACCTTGACAATCATTCTGCTACATAGCTCCGTTTATGTTTTAGAGCCAGATATTTCTCATTACATCCTATACACCCAGTCACTGAGGGATATCCAAATGCAACTTTTAGAAGAAACGTGTTTCTAACTCGCTGAATGTAAACGTAGATGCAACTTCCAAAGGTGAAAGAACACACAGAAGAGCACTTTGAAATGGTCGTTTCTCCTCTTGTTTACACACGATCTTACCGCTAATTCTTATGTGTCTGTATATGGCTGGAATTACCTCTTTCTAGATTCTCCAAAGAAAGGGTTTCTTAACTGCTACATTCACACATCTGTTTACCTCTGTAAGTTGAATATACACCTTGACAATCATTATGCTAGATAGCTCCGTTTTTGTTTTAGAGCCAGATATCTCTCATTACACCCTATGCTCCCTTTCACTCAGGAATATCCAAACGCAGCTTTTAGAAGAAACTTGTTTCCAACTCGCTGAATCTATACCTAGATGAAACTTCCTAAGGTGAATGAACACCCAGCAGAGCAGTTTGAAAGAGACGTTTCTCTTGTCGTTTATACGCGATTGTACCACTAATTCTTATGTGTCTGTATATGGCTGGAAATATCTCTTTCTAGATTCTCCAAAGAAAGGTTTCTGAACTGCTGCATTCACACATCTTTTTACCTCTGTAAGTTGAATATACACCTTGACAATCATTCTGCTAGATACCTCCTTTTTTTTTTCGAGCCACATATTTCTTATTAAACCTATACTCCCATTCCAGGAGGAATATCCAAACACAGCTTTTAGAAGAAACGTGTTTCTAACTCGCTGAATCTAATCATAGATGCAACTTCCTAAGGTGAACGAACACACAGCAGAGCAGTTTGAAAGAGACGTTTCTCCCTTGGTTTAGAACATGATCTTAATGCTAAATCATATGTGTCTGTATATGGCTGGAAATATCTCTTTCTAGATTCTCCAAAGAAAGGGTTTCTGAACTGCTACATTCAAACATCTGTTAAACTGTGTAAGTTTAGTATACAGCTTAAAATGATTCTGCTAGATAGCTCCATTTTTGTTTTTGAGCCTGATATTTCTCATTACACCCTATACTCCAATTCACTCAGGAATATCCAAACGCAGGTTTTAAAAGAAACGTGTTTCTAAGTCGCTGAATCTAAACAGATGAACCTTCCTAAGGTGAACGAACACACAGCAGAGCAGTATGCAAGATTGGTTTCTCCTGTCGTTTAGACGCGATCTTACCACTAATTCTTATGTGTCTGTACATGGCTGGATATATCTCTTTCTAGATTCTCCAAAGAAAGGGTTTTTGAACTGCTGCATTCACACATCTGTTTAACTCTGTAAGTTGAATATACACCTTGACAATCATT
>NW_016108190.1:151381-153118 GCF_001604975.1 Cebus imitator | reverse complement strand
AGCAGTTTGAAAGAGACGTTTCTCCTGTGGTTTAGACGCGATCTACCGCTAATTGTTATGTGTCTGTATATGCCTGGAAATATCTCTTTCTAGATTCTCCAAAGAAAGGATTTGTGAACTGCTACATTCACACGTCTGTTAAACTCTGTAAATTGAATATACACCTTGACTATCATTTTGCTAGAAAGCTCCATTTGTGTTTTAGAGCCACATATATCTCGTTGCAACCTATACTCCCATTCACTCAGGAATATCCAAACGCAGCTTTTAGAAGAAACGTGTTTCTAACTCGCTGAATCTAAACATAGATGCAACTTCCTAAGGTGAACGAACACACAGCAGAGAAGTTTGAAAGAGACGTTTCTCCTGTGGTTTAGACACGATATTACCGCCAATTCTTATGTGCCTGTATATGGCTGGAAATATCTCTTTCTAGACACTCAAAAGAAAGAGTTGCTGAACTGCTACATTCACACATCTGTTTAACTCTGTACGTTGAATACACACCTTAACAATCATTTTGATAGATAGCTCCGTTTTTGTTTTGGAGTCAGATGTTTCTCATTACACCCTATACTCCCATTCTCTGACAAATATAGAAACGCAGATTTTAGAAGAAACGTGTTTCTAACTCGCCGAATCTAAACATAGATGCAACTTCCTAAGGTAACGAACACACAGCAGGGCAGTTTGAAGGAGACGTTTCTCCTGTGGTTTAGATGCGATCTTACCGCTAATACTTCTGTGTCTGTATAAAGCTGGAAATATGTCTTTCTAGATTCTCCAAAGAAATGGTTTCTGAACTGCTACATTCACAAATCTGTTTAACACTGTAAGTTGAATATACACCTTGAAAATCATTCTGCTATGTAGCTCCCTGTCTTTTTTGGAGCCAGATATTTCTCATTACACCCTATACTCCCATTCATCCAGGAATATCAAAACGCAGCTTTTATAAGAAACGTGTTTCTAACTTGCTGAATCTAAACGTAGTTGCGACTTCCTAAGTTGAACGAACACACAGGAGAGCAGTTTGACAGAGACGTTTCTCCTGAGGTTTAGATGTGACCTTACCGCTAATTCTTAAGTTTCTGAGTATGGCTGAAAATATCTCTTTCTAGATTCTCAAAAGAAAGGGTTTCTGAACTGCTACATTCACACATTTGTTTAACTCTGTATGTTGCATATACACCTTGACAATCATTCTGCTAGATAGCTCCGTTTTTGTTTTGGAGCCTGATGTTACTCATTACACCCTGTAGTCCCTTTAACTCAGGAATATCCAAACGGAGCTTTTAGAAGAAAGGTGTTTCTAACTTGCTGAATCTAAACATACATGCAACTTCCTAGGTGAACGAACACACAGCAGAGCAGTTTGAAATAGACGTTTCTCCTGTGGTTTAGACGCGATCTTACCGCTAATTCTTATGTGTCTATATATGGTTGGAAATATCTCTTTCTAGATTCTCCAAAGAAAGGGTTTCTGAACTGCTACATTCACACATCTGTTTAACTCTATAAGTTGGATATACAGCTTCACAATCATTCTGTTAGATAGCTCCGTTTTTGTTTTAGAGCCAGATATTTCTCATTACACCATATACTCCCATTCACTCAGAAATATCCAAACGCTGAGAATGATGGTTTCCAGGTTCATCCATGTCCCCACAAAGGACCCAAACTCATCGTTTTTGATGGCTGCATAATATTCCATGGTGTATATGTGCCACATTTTCC
>NW_016108190.1:148934-150766 GCF_001604975.1 Cebus imitator | reverse complement strand
CTCTGTAAGTTGATTGCACAGCTTGACAACCATTCTGCCAGATAGCTGCGTTTTGGTTCTAGAGCAAGATATTCCTCATTACAGCCTATATTCCCATTCACTCTGGAATAATCAAACACAGCTTTTCGTAGAAATGTGTTTCTAACTGGCTGAATCTAAACATAGATGCAACTGCCTAAGATGAATGAACACAAATCAGAGCATTTTGAAATAGAAGTTTCTCCTGCGAATTAAACGCAGTCTTACTGCTACTTCTTATATGTTTGTATGTGGCTGGAAATGTCTGTTTCCGTGTTCTCCAAAAAGGGATTTCTGAACTGCTGCACACACACACATCTGTTTATATCTGTAGGTTGATTGCACAGCTTGACAACCATTCTGCTAGATCGTTGCGTTTTTAATTAAGAGCAAGATATTAATGATTACAGCCTATACTCCCATTCACTCCGGAACATACAAACACAGCTTTTAGAAGAAACATGTTTCTAACTCGCTGAATCTAAACATACATGCCACTTCCTAAGGTGAACGAACAAAAACAGAGCAGTTTGAAACAGACGTTTCTCCTGTGTTTTAAACACAGTTTTACTGCTAGTTCTTATATGCCTGTATAGTGCTGGAAATACCTGTTTCCAGATTCGCCAAAGAAAGGATTACTGAAATACTGCACACACACTTCAGTTTAACTCTGTAACGTGATTGCACAGCTTGACATCCATTCTGCCAGAAAGTTCTGTTTTTGTTTTAGAGCAAGATATTCCTCATTACAGCCTATATTCCCATTGAATCTGGAATATCCAAACGCAGCTTTTAGAAGAAACGTGATTCTAGCTCGGTGAATCTAAACATAGATGCAACTTCCTAAGGCGAACGAACACAAAGCAGAGCAGTTTGAAATAGACGTTTCTCCTGTGTTTTAAACGCAGTCTTACTGCTAGTTCTTATATGCCTGTATATGGCTGGAAATATCTGTTTCCAGAATCTTCAATGAAAAGATTTCTGAACTGCTGCACACACATGTCAGTTTACCTCTGTAAGTTGATTGCACAGCTTGACAAACATTCTGCTAGATAGCTGCGTTTTTGTTTTAGAGCAAGATTTTTCTCATTACAGCCTATACTCCCATTCACTCCGGAATATCCAAATGCAGCTTTTAGAAGAAACGTGTGTCTAATTCGCTGAATCTAAACATAGATGCAACTTCCTAAGGTGAATGAACACAAAGCACAACAGTTTGACATAGACGTTTCTAACGTGATTTAAACGCAGTCTTACAGCTAGTTCTTATCTGCCTGTATATGGCTGGAAATATCTGTTTCCAGATTCTCCAAAGAAAGGATTTCTGAACTGCTACACACACACAACAGTTTAACTCTGTAAGTTGATTGCACATCTTGAGAACCATTCTGCTAGATAGTTCCGTTTTTGTTTTAGAGCAAGATATTTCTCATTACACCCTGTACTCCCATTCACTCTGGAATATACATAAAAAGCTTTTAGAAGAAATGTGTGTCTAACTCGCTGAAATTAAACATAGATGCAACTTCCTAGGGTGAAAGAACACAAAGCAGAGCAGTTTGAAATAGACGCCTCTCCTGTGTTTTAAAAGCAGTCTTACTGCTAGTTCGTATATGCCTGTATATTGCTGGAAATATCTGTTTCCAGATTTGCCAAAGAAATGATTTCTGAAATGCTGTACACACACATCAGTTTAAGTCTATAATGTGATTGCACAGCTTGACACCCATTCTGCTAGATAGCTCCGTTTTTATTTTAGAGCAAGATATTCCTCATTACAGCCTATACTCCCATTCACTCTGGAATATCCAAAC
>NW_016108190.1:142748-148004 GCF_001604975.1 Cebus imitator | reverse complement strand
TTCTTATATGCCTGTATATGGCTGGAAATATCTGTTTCCAGATTCGCCAAAGAAAAGATTTGTGAACATCTGCACAAACACATCAGTTTAACTCTGTAAGTTGATTGTACAGCTTGCCAACCATACTGCTAGATAGCTGCATTTTTGTTTTAGAAGAAGATATTTCTCATTACAGCGTATAATCCCATTCACTCAGGAATATCCAAACGCAGCTTTTAGAAGAAATGTGTTTCTAATTACCTGAATCTTAACACAGATTCAAATTAAAAAGGTGAATGAACAAAAAGCAGAGCAGTTTTAATTAGACGTTTCTACTGTGTTTTAAGCAGTCTTACTGGTACTTCTTATATGCTTGTATATGGCTGGAGATATGTTTTAACAGATTCTCCAAAGAAAGGATTGCTGAACTGCTACACACACCCATCAGTTTAGCTCTGTAAGCTGATTGCACAGGTTGACAAACATTCTGCTAAATAGGCTGCGTTTTTGTTTTAGAGCAAGATATTTCTCATTACAGCGTATAATCCCATTCACTCTGGAATATACAACAGCAGCGTTTAGAAGAAACATGAGTCAAACTAGCTGAATCTAAAGATATATGCAACTTCCTAAGGTGAGTGAAGAGAAAGCAGAGCAGTTTGAAGTAGAGGATTCTCCTGCGTTTTTAACACAGTTTTACTGCTAGTTCTTATATGCTTGTATATGGGTGGAAATATCTGTTTCCAGGTTCTCCAAAGAAAGGATTTCTGAAGTGCTGAACACACAAATCAGTTCATTTCTGTAAGTTGATTGCAGAGCTTGACAACCATTCTGCTAGATAGCTGCGTTTTTGTTTTAGAGCAAGATATTACTCATTACAGTCTGTAGTCTCAGTCACTCTGGAATAATTAAAGTCACCTTTTGGAAGAAACGTGTTTCTAACTCGCTGAATCTAAACATAGATGAAACTTCTTAAGGTGAACAAACACAAAGCAGAGGACTTTCAAATAGAAGTTTCTCCTGTGTTTTACACGCAGTCTTACTACTAGTTCTTATAGGCCTGAATATGGCTGGAAATATCTGTTTCCAGATTCTCCAGAGAAAGGATTTCTGAACTGCTGCACACACACGTCAGTTTAACTCTGTAAGTTGATTGCACAGCTTGACAACCATTCTGCTAGATAGCTGAGTTTTGTGTTAGAGCAAGATAATTCTCATTACACCCTATAATCCTATTCACTCTGAAATATCCTATCGCAGCTTTTAGAAGAAACAGGATTCTAACACGCTGAATCTAAACGTACAGGCAACTACCTAAGGTGAATGAACACAGAGCAGAGCAGTTTGAAATAGACATTTCTCCTTTGTTTTAAACGAAGTCTTACTGCTAGTACTTATATGCCTGTATATGGCTGGAAATATCCGTTTCCAGATTCTCCAAAGAAAGGATTTCTGCACTGCTGCACACACACATCATCTTATCTCTGTAAGTTGATTGTAGAGCTTAATAACCTTTATGCTAGATAGCTGCGTTTTTGTTTTAGAGCAAGTTGTTTCTCATTACAAGCTAAACTAGCATTCACTCTGGAATATCCAAACGCTGATTTTAGAGGAAACGTGTTTCTAACTCGCTGATTCTAAACACAGATGCAACTTCCTAAGGTGAACGAACACAAAGCGGAGCAGTTTGAAGCAGAGGTTTCTCCTGTGTTTTCAACGCAGTCTTACTGCTATTTCTTTTATGCCTGAATATGGCTGGAAACATCTTTTTCCAGATTCTCCAAAGAAAGGATTTCTGAACTGCTGCACACACACATCACTTTAACTCTGTAAGTTGATTGCACAGCTTGAGAACCATTCTGCTAGAAAGCTCCGTTTTTGTTTTAGAGCAAGATATTTCTCATTACAGCCTATACCCAAATTCACTCTGGAATATACATACGCAGGTTTTTGAAGAAACGTGTGTCTAACTCGCTGAATCTAAATATAGATGTAACTTCCTAACGTTAACGAACACAAAGCAGAGCAGGTTGAAATTGACCTTTCTCCTGTGCTTTAAACACAGTCGTACTGCTAGTTCTTATGTGCGTGTATATGGCTGGAAACATCTGTTTCCATATTGTCCAAAGAAAGGATTTCTGAACTGCTGCACACACACGTCAGTTTCACTCTGTAAGTTGATTGTACAGCTAGACAACCATTCCGCTAGATAGCTGCATTTTTGTTTTAAAGCAAGATATTTCTCATGTAGCCTATACTCCCCTTCACTGTGGAATACCCAAACGCTGCTTTTAGAAGAAACGTGTGTCTAACTCGCTGAATCTAAACATAGATGCAACTTCCTAAGGTGAACGAATACAAAGCAGAGCAGTTTGAACTAGATGTTTCTCCTCTGTTTTTAACGCAGTTTTACAGCTAGTTCTTATATGCCTGTATGTGGATGGAAATATCTGTTTCCAGATTCTCCAAAGAAAAGATTTCTGAACTGCTGCACACACACATCAGTTTAACTCTGTAAGTTGCTTGTACAGCTTGAGAAACATTCTGCTAGATAGCTGCGTTTTTGTTTTAGAGCAAGACATTTCTCATTACAGCCTATAGTCTCATTGACTCTGGAATATCCAAACGCAGCTTTTAGAAGAAACGTGTTTCTAATTCCATGAATCTAAACATAGATGCAACTTCCTAAGGTCAAGGAAGGCAAAGCAGAGCCGTTTGAACTAGATGTTTCTCCTGTGTTTTAAACGCACTCTTACTGCTAGTTCTTATATGCCTCTATGTGGCTACATATATCTGTTTCCAGATTCTTCAAAGAAAATGTTTCTGAACTGCTGCAAGCACGCATCCGTTTAGCTCTGTAAGTTGCTTGTACAGCTTGACAACCATTCGGCTAGATAGCTGCGTTTTTGTTTTAGAGCAAGATATTTCTCCTTACAGCCTATAGTCTCACTGTCTCTGGAATATCCAAACGCAGCTTTTAGAAGAAACGTGTTTCTAACTCCATGAATCTAAACATAGATGCAACTTCCTAAGGCGAACGAAGGCAAAGCAGAGCCGTTTGAACTAGAAGTTTCTCCTGTGTTTTAAACGCACTCTTACTGCTAGTTCTTATATGCCTGTATGTGGCTATATATATCTGTTTCCAGATTCTTCAAAGAAAAGATTTGTGATCTGCTGTTCACACACATCAGTTTAGCTCTGTAAGTTGCTTCTACAGCTTGACAACCATTTGGCTAGATAGCTGCGTTTTTGTTTTAGAGCAAGATATATCTCATTACAGCCTACAGTCTCATTCACTCTGGAATATCCAAACGCAGCTTTTAGAGGAAACGTGTTTCTAACTAGCTGAATCTAAACGAAGATGCAACCTCCTAAGGTGAATGAACACAAAGCAGAGCAGTTTGAACTAGACGTTACTCTTGTTTTTTAAACGCAGTCTTACTGCTAGTACTTACATGCCTGTATATGGCTGGAAATATATGTTTCCAGATTCTCCAAAGAAAGGATTAATGAACTGCTGCACACACACCTCAGTTTAACTCTGTAAGTTGATTCTACATCTTTACAACCATTCTGCTAGATAGTTGCGTTTTTGTTTTAGAGCAAGATATTTCTCATTACAGCCTATAGTCTCAGTCACTCTGGAATATCCAAATGCAGCTTTTAGAAGAAACGTGTTTCTAACTCGCTGAATCTAAACATAGATGCAACTTCCTAAGGTGAGCAAACACAAAGCAGAGCAGTTTGAACTAGACGTTTCTCCTGTGTTTTAAATGCAGTCTTACTGTGAGTTCTTATGTGCCTGTGTATAGCTGGAAATATCTGTATCCAGATACTCCAGCAAAAAGATTTCAGAACTGTTGCACACACACATCAGTTTAACTCTGCAAGTTAATTCTACAGCTCAACAACCATTCTGCTAGATATTTCTCATTACACCCTGTAGTCTCACTCTGGAATATCCGAACGCAGTTCTTAGAAGGAACGTGTTTCTAACTCGCTGAATCTAAACATAGATGCAACTTCCTAAGTTGAGCGAACATATAGCAGAGCAGTTTGGACTAGACGTGTCTCCTGTGTTTTACACGCAGTCTTACTGCTAGTTGTTATATGCCTGTATGTGGCCGGAAATATCTGTTTACGGATTCTCCAAATAAGGCATTTCTGAACTGCTGCACACACATTAGTTGAACTCTGTAAGTTGATTGCACAGCTTGACAACCATTCTGCCAGATAGCTGCGTTTTTGTTTTAGGGGAAGATATTTCTCATTATAACCTATATTCCCATTAACTCTGGAATATCCAAACTGAGCTTTTAGAAGAAATGTGTGTCTAACTCGCTGAATCTAAACATAGATGCAACTTCCTAACGTTAACAAACGCAAAGCAGAGCAGATTGAAATAAACGTTTCTCCTATGTTTTAAACGCAGTCTTATTGCTAGTTCTTATAAGCCTGAATATTGCTGGAAATATCTATATCCAGATTCGCCCAAAAAGGATTTCTGAACTGTTGCACACACAAATTTGTTTAACTCTGTAAGTTGATTGTACCTTTTGACTACCATTCTGCTAGATAGCCGCGTTTTGGTTTTAGAGGAAGATATTTCTCACTACAGTCGACACTCAAATTTACTCTGGAATATCCAAACGCAGCTTTTAGAAGAAAGTTGTCTCTATCTCTCTGAATCTAAACATAGATGCAACTTCCTAAGGTGAACGAATGCAAAACAGAGCAGAACAGTTTGAAATAGACGTTTCCTCTCTGTTTTTAACACAGTTTTACTGCTAGTTCTTATATGTCTGTTTATGGCTTGAAATATCTCTTTCCAGATTCTACAAAGCAAGGATTTCTGAAGTGCTGCACGCACACATCAGTTTATCCCTGTAAGTTGATTGTACAGCTTGACAACCATTCTGCTAGATAGCTGCGTTTTTGTTTTAGACCAAGATATTTCTCATTACAGCCTATACTCCCTTTCACTCTGGAATATCGAAACGCAGCTTTTCGAAGAAACGTGTTTCTAACTCGCTGAATCTGAACATAGGTGCAACTTCCTAAGGTGAATGAACACATAGTAGAGCATTTTGAAATAGACGTTTCTCCTGTGATTTAAACGCAGTCTTACAGCTACTTCTTTTATGCCTGTATATGGCTGGAAATATCTGTTTCCAGATTCTACAAAAAAGGATTTCTGAACTGCTGTACACACACACACATCTGTTTAAGTCTGTAGGTTGATTGCACAGCTTGACAACCATTGTGCTAGATCGCTGC
>NW_016108190.1:124062-142118 GCF_001604975.1 Cebus imitator | reverse complement strand
ATCTGTTTCCAGATGCTCCAAAGAAAGGATTTCTGAACTGCTGCACACACACATCACTTTAACTCTGTAAGTTGATTGCACAGCTTGAGAACCATTCTGCTACAAAGCTCCATTTTTGTTTTAGAGCAAGATATTTCTCATTACAGTCTACACCCCCATTCACTCTGGAGTATACATACGCAGATTTTAGAAGAAACGTGTGTCTAACTCGCTGAATTTAAATATAGATGTAATTTCCTAACGTTAATGAACACAAAGCAGTGCAGGTTGAAATTGACGTTTCTCCTGTGTTTTAAACGCATTCGTACTGCTAGTTCTTATGGGCGTATATATGGCTGGAAACATCTGTTTCCAGATTCTCCAAAGAAAGGATTTCTGAACTGGTGCACACACTCGTAATTCAGTGTACAGCTTGACTACCATTCTGCTAGATAGCTGTGTTTTTGTTTTAGAGCAAGACAATTCTCATTACAGCCTCTACTCCCATTCACTCTGGAATATGCAAACGCAGCTTTTGAAAAAAGTTGTTTCTAACTCTCTGAAACTAAACATAGATGCAACTTCCTAAGGTGAACGAACGCAAAGCAGAGCAGTTTGAAATAAACGTTTCTCCTCTGTTTTTAACACAGTTTTACTGCTATTTCTTATATGCTTGTATGTGGGTGGAAATATCTGTTTCCAGATTCTCAAAGAAAGGATTTCTGAAGTGCTGAACACACACATCAGTTTATCTCTGTAAGTTGATTTGACAGCTTGACAACCATTCTGCTAGGTAGCTGCGTTTTTGTTTTAGAGCAAGACATTTCTCATTACAGTGTATATTCCCATTCACTCTGGAATATACAAACGCAGCTTTTAGAAGAAACGTGTTTCTAACTAGCTGAATCTTAACACAGATTCAAATTAAAAAGGTGAACTAACAAAAAGCAGAGCAGTTTGAAATAGACCTTTCTACTGTGTTTTAAAGCAGTCTTACTGGTACTTCTTATATGCTTGTATATGGCTGGAGATATGTTTTTCCAGATTCTCCAAAGAAAGGATTGCTGAACTGCTACACACACCCATCAGTTTAGCTCTGTAAGCTGATTGCACNATATGGCTGGAGATATGTTTTTCCAGATTCTCCAAAGAAAGGATTGCTGAACTGCTACACACACCCATCAGTTTAGCTCTGTAAGCTGATTGCACAGGTTGACAAACATTCTGCTAAATAGGCTGCGTTTTTGTTTTAGAGCAAGATATTTCTCATTACAGCGTATAATCCCATTCACTCTGGAATATACAACTGCAGCGTTTAGAAGAAACATGTGTCAAAATCGCTGAATCTAAACATAGATGCAACTTCCTAAGGTGAGTGAAGAGAAAGCAGAGCAGTTTGAACAAGATGTTTCTCCTGCGTTTTAAACACAGTCTTACTGCTAGTTCTTATATGCTTGTATATGGCTGGAAATATCTGTTTCCAGATCCTCCAAAGAAAAGATTTCTGAACTGCTGCACACCCACATCAGTTTACCTCTGTAAATTGATTGTACAACTTGACAACCATTCTGCTAGATAGCTGCGTTTTTGTTTTAGAGCAAGATATTTCTCATTACAGCCTATAGGCTCATTCACTGTGGAATATCCAAACGCAGCTTTTAGAAGAAACGTGTTTCTAACTCGCTGAATCTAAACATAGATGCAACTTCCTAGGGTGAAGGAACACAAAGCAGAGCAGTTTGAACTAGACGTTTCTCCTCTGTTTTTAACGCAGTTTTACAGCTAGTTCTTATATGCCTGCATATGGCTGGAAATATCTGTTTCCAGATTCTCCAAAGGAAGGATTTCTGAAGTGCTGCACACACACATCTGTTTAACTCTGTAAGTTGATTGTACAGCTTGACATCCATTCTGCTATATAGTTGCGTTTTTGTTTTAGAGCAAGATGTTTCTCATTTCAGCGAAGAATCCCATTCACTCTGGAATATAAATACGCAGCTTTTAGAAGAAACGTGTTTCTAACTCGCTGAATCTAAACACAGATTCAACTTCCTAAGGTGAATGAACACAAAGCAAAGCAGTTTGAAATAGACGTTTCTCCAGTGTTTTAAACGCAGTCTTACTGCTAGTTCTTATATGCCTTTATATTTCTGGAAATATCTGTTTCCAGATTCTCCAAAGAAAGGATTTCTGAAATACTGCACACACATATCAGTTTAACTCTGTAAAGTGATTGCACAGCTTCACAACCATTCTGCTAGATAGCTCCGTTTTTGTTTTAGAGCAAGATATTCCTCATTACAGCCTATACTCCCATTCACACTGGAATATCCAAACGCATCTTTTAGAGGAAACGTGTTTCTAACTCGTTGAATCTAAACATAGATGCAACTTCCTAAGGTGAACGAACGCAAAGCAGATCAGTTTGAACTTGACCTTTCTCCTGTGTTTTAAACGCAGTCTTACTGCCAGTTCTTATATGCCTGTATATTGCTGGAAATATCTGTTTCCAGATACTCCAAGAAAGGTTTTCTGAACTGCTGCACACACACATCAGTTTAACTCTGTGACTCGATTCTACAGCTTAACAACCACTGTGCTATAGCTGCTTTTTTGTTTTAGAGCAAGATATTGCTCATTACAACCTATAGTCTCAGTCACAATAAAATATCGAAAAGCAGCTATTAGAAGAAACGTGTTTCTAACTCGCTGAATCTAAACATAGATGTAACTTCCTAAGGTTTACAAACACAAAGAAGATGTGCTTGAACTAGACGTTTCTCCTGTGTTGTAAACGCAGTCTTACTTCTAGTACCTATATGTCTGTATATGGCTGGAAATATCTGTTTCCAGATCCTCCAAAGAAGAGAGTTCTGATCTGCTGCGCAGACACATCAGTTTAACTCTGTCAGTTGAGTGTACAGCCTGACAACCATTCTGCTAGATAGCTGCGTTTTTGTTTTAGAGCAAGATATATCTCATTACAGCCTATAGTCTCATTAACTCTGGAATATCCAAACACAGCTTTTAGAAGAAACGTGTGTCTAACTTGCTGAATCTAAACATAGATGCAACTTCCTAACGTTAACGAACACAAAGCAGAGCAGATTGAAATAAACGTTTCTCCTATGTTTCAAAAGCAGTCTTACTGCTAGTTCTTATAAGCCTGAATATTGCTGGAAATATCTGTATCCAGATTCTCCCAAAAAGGATTTCTGAACTGCTACATACACCTATCAGTTTAGGTCTGTAAGCTGATTGCACAGGTTGACAACCATTCTGCTAGATAGCTGCGTTTTTGTTTTAGAGTAAGATATTTCTCCTTGCACCCTATAATCCCATTCACTCTGGAATAGCCAAACGTAGCTTTTAGGAGAAACGTGATTCTAACTCTCTGAATCTAAACATAGATGCAACTTCCTAAGGTGAACAAACACAAAGCAAAGCAGTTTGAAATAGTCATTTCTCCAGTGTTTTAAACGCAGTGTTACTGCTAGTTCTTATAGGCCTATATGTGTTTGGAAATACCTGTTTCCAGATTCTCCAAAGAAAGGATTTCTGAAGTGCTGCACACACACACATCAGTTTATCTCTGTAAGTTAATTGTACAGCTTAACTACCATTCTGCTAGATAGCTGCGTTTTAGTTTTAGAGCAAGATATTTCTCATTACAGTCTATCCTCCCATTCACTCTGGAATATCCAAACGGAGACTTTAGAAGAAACGTGTTGCTAACGGGCGGAATCTAAACATAGATTAACTTCCTAAGATGAAGGAACACAAAGCAAAGCAGTTTGAAATAGACGTTTCTCCAGTGTTTTAAACGCTGTCTTACTGCTAGTTCTTATATTCCTGTATATGGCTGGCCATATCTGTTTCCAGATTCTCCAAAAAAGGATTTCTGAACTTTTGCACACACAGACATCTGTTTATGTCTGTAAGTTGATTGTACAGCTTGACAACCATTCTGCTAGATCGCTTCATTTTTGTTTAAGAGCAAGATGTTTCTAATTACTGCCTATACTCCCATACATTCTGGAATATCCAAACGCAGCTTTTGGAAGAAACGTTTTTCTAACTCGCTGAATCTAAACATAGATGCAACTACCTATGGTGAACGAAGACAAAGAAGAGCAGTTTGAAATTGACCTTACACCTGTGATTTAAATGCAGTCTTACTGATAGTTGTGATATGACTGTATGTGGCTGCAAATATCTGTTTCCAGTTTCTCCCAAGCAAGTATATCTGAACTGCTGCACACACATATCACTTTAACTCTGTAGGTTGATTGTACAGCTTGACAAACATTCTGCTCGATGGCTGCGTTTTTGTTTTTGAACAACGTATTTCCCATTGCAGTCTATACTCCCATTCACTCTGGAATATCCAAACAGAGATTTTAGAAGAAAAGTGTTTCCAACTCACTCAATATGAAAACAGAAGCACTTCCTAAGGTGAACGAACACAAAGCAGAGCAGTCTGAAACAGACGTTTCTCCTGTGTATTAAATGCAGTCTTACTGCTACTTATATGCCTGTATAAGGCTGGAAATATCTGTTTTGAGATTCTCCAAAAAAGGATTTCTGAACTGCTGCACACACACGTCAGTTTAACTCTGTAAGGTGATTGCACAGCTTGACAACAATTCTGCTAGATAGCTCCGTTTTTGTTTCAGAGCAAGATATTCCTCATTACAGCCTATACTCCCATTCAATCTGGGATATCCAAACGCAGCTTTTAGAAGCAAAGTCTTTCTAACTCACTGAATCTAAACATAGATGCACCTTCTTAAGACGAATGAACACAAACTGGAGCAGTTTGAAATAGACGTTTCTCCTGTGCTTTAAACGCAGTCTAACTGGTAGTTCTTACAAGCCTGTAAATGGCTTAAAATATCTGTTTGCAGATTCTCCAAAAAAAAAGATTTCTGAACTGCTGCACAGACATGTCTGTTTAACTCTGTAAGTTGATTGCACAGCTTGACAACCATTGTGCTAGATAGCTGCGTTTTTGTTTTAGAGCAAGATATTTCTCATTACACCCTATAATCCCATTAAATCTGGAATGTCCAAACACAGCTTTTAGAAGAAACGTGTTTCTAACTCGCTGAATCTAAACATAGATGCAACTTCCTAAAGTGAATGAACACAAAGCAGAGCAGTTTGAAATAGACGTTTCTAACGTGATTTAAACGCACTCTTACTGCTAGTTATTATATTACTGCATATGGCTGGAAATATCTGTTTCCAGATTCTCCAAAGAAAGGATTTCTGAATAGCTGCACACACACATCAGTTTAACTCTGTAAGTTGATTGTACAGCTTGACAACCATTCTGCCAGATAGCTGTGTTTTTGTTTTAGAGCAAGATATTTCACATTATAGCCTACAGTCTCATTCACTATGGAATATCCAAACGCAGCTTTTATAAGAAACGTGTTTCTAACTCGCTGAATCTAAACACAGATGCAACTTCCTAAGGTGAACGAAAATAAAGCAGAGCAGTTTGAACTAGACCTTTCTCCTGAGTTTTAAACGCAGTCTTATTGCCAGTTATTATATGCCTGCATATGGCTGGAAATATCTGTTTGCAGATTCTCCAAAGAAAGGATTTCTGAACTGCTGCACACAGACATCAGTTTAACTCTGTGAGTTGATTCTACAGCTTAACAACCACTCTGCTAGATAGCTGCGTTTTTGTTTTAGAGCAAGATAATACGCATTCCAACCTATAGTGTCAGTCACTCTGGAATATCCAAACGCAGCTATTAGAAGAAACGTGTTTCTAACTCACTGAATCTAAAAAAAGATGCAACTTCCTAAGGTGAACGAACACAAAGCAGAGGTGTTTGAACTAGACGTTTCTCCTGTGTTTTAAATGCAGTCTTACTGCCAATTCTTATATGTCTGTATAAGGCTGGAAAAATCTGTTTCCAGATTCTCCAAAGAACGGATTTCTGAAGTGCTCCACACACACATCAGTTTAACTCTGTAAGTTTATTCTACAGCTTTCCAACCATTCTGCTAGTTAGCTGCCATTTGTTTTAGAGCAAGATATTTCTCATTACAGTCCATAGTCTCAGTCACTCTGGAATATCCAAACGCAGGTTTTAGAAGAAACGTGTTTCTAACTCGCTGAATCTCAACGTAGATGCAACTTCCTAAGGTGAGCGAACACAAAGCAGAGCAGTTTGAACTAGACGTTTCTCCTGTGTTTTAAACGCAGTCTTACTGTGTGTTCTTATGTGCCTGTATATAGCTGGAAATATCTGTATCCTGATTCTCCAACGAAAAGACTTCAGAACTGCTGCACACACACATCAGTTTAACTCTGGACGTTGATTCTACAGCTTAACAACCATTTTGCTAGATAGCTGCGGTTTTGTTTTAGAGCAAGATGTTTCTCATTACAGCCTATAGTCTCAGTCACTCTGGAATATCCAAACGCAGCGTTTAGAAGAATCGTGCTTCTAATTTGCTGAATCTAAACATAGATGCAACCTCCTAAGGTGAAAGAACACAACGCAGAGCAGTTTGAAATAGACGTTTCTCCTGTGTATTAAACGCAGTCTTACTGCTAGTTGTTACATGCCTGTATATGGCTGGAAATATCTGCTTCCAGATTCTCCAAAGAAAGGATTTCTGAACTGCTGCACATGCACATCAGTTTAACTCTGTGAGTTGATTCTACCGCCTAACAACCATTCTCCTAGAGAGCTTTGTTTTTGATTTAGAGCAAGATATTTCTCATTACAACCTATATTCTCAGTCACTCTGGAATATCCAAATGCAGCTTTTAGAATAAACGTGTTTCTAACTCGCTGAATCTAAACATAGATGCAACTTTCTAAGGTGCGTGAATGCAAAGCAGGGCAGTTTGAAGTAGACGTTTCTGCTGTGTTTTAAACGCAGTCTTACTGCTATTTCTCATATGCCTGTATATGGCTGGAAATATCTGTTTCCAGATTCTCCTAAGAAAAGATTTCGGAACTGCTGCACACACACATCAGTTTAGCTCTGTAAGTTGATTGTACAGCTTGACAAGCAATCTGCTAGCTAGCTGCATTTTTGTTTTAGAGCAAGATATTTCTTATTACAGACTACAGTCCCAGTCACTCTGGAATATCCAAACGCATCTTTTAGAAGAAACGTGTTTCTAACTCTCTGAACGTAAACATAGATGCAACTTCCTAAGGTGAGTGAACACATTGGAGAGCAGTTTGAACTAGTCCTTTCTCCTGTGTTTTAAACGCCGTCTTACTTCTAGTTCTTATATACCTGTATATGGCTGGAAATATCTGTTTCCAGATTCTCCTAAGAAATGATTTCTGAACTGCTGCACACACACATCAGTTTAACTCTGTAAGTTGATTGAACAGCTTGACAACCACTCTGCTATATAGCTGCGTTTTTGTTTTAGAGCCAGATATTCCTCATTACAGCCTATACTCCCATTCAGTCTGGAATATCCAAAGGGAGGTTTTAGAAGAAACATGTGTCCAACTCGCTGTATCTAAACATAGATGCAACTTCCTAAGGTGAACGAAGAGAAAGCAGAGCTGTTTGAAATAGACGTTTCTCCCGTGTTTTAAACGCAGTGTTAGTGCTAGGTCTTGTATGCCTGTATATGGCTGGAAATATCCGCTTCCAGATTTTCCAAAGAAAAGTTTTCTGAACTGCTGCACACCCACATCAGTTTAACTCTGTAAGTTGATTGCACAGCTTGAGAACAATTCTGCTAGATATCACCGTTTTTGTTTTAGAGCAAGATATTCGTAATTACAGCCTATACTCTCATTCACTCTGGAATATGCAAATGCAGCTTTTAGAAGAAACGTGTTTCTAACTCGCTGAATCTAAACATAAATGCAACTGACTAAGGCGAATGAACATAAAGCAGAGCATTTCGAAATAGACCTTTCTCCTGTGTTTTAAACGCAGTCTTACTGATGGTTCTTATTGGCCTGTATATGGCTGGAAATACCTGTTTCCAGATTCTTGAAATAAAGTATTTCTGAACTGATGCACACACATATCAGCTTAACTCTGTAAGTTTATTTTACAGCTTGCCAACAATTCTGCTAAATAGCTGCATTTTTGTTTAAAGCAAGATATTTCACATTGCAGCCTATATTCCCATTCACTCTGGAATACCCAAATGGAGATTTTAGAAGAAACATGTTTCTGACTTGCTGAATCTAAACATAGATGCAACCTCCTTAGGTGAATGAACACAAAGCAGAAAAATTTAAATAGACATTTCTCCTGTGTTTTAAACGCAGTGTTACTGCTTATTCTTGTATGCCTGTATATGGCTGGAAATATCTGTTTCCAGATTCTCCAAATAAAGGATTTCTGAATTGCTGCACACACAGATCAGTATATCTCTGTAAGTTGATTGTACAGCTTGACCACCATTCTGCTAGATAGCTGCGTTTTTGTTTTAGAGCAAGATATTTCTCATTACAGCCTATACTCCCATTCACTCTGGAATATCCAAATGGAGATTTTAGACGAAACGTATTTCTAACTCGCTGTATCTAAACACAGATGGAGCTGCCTAAGGTGAATGAACACAAAGCAGAGCAGTTATTAATAGACGTTTCTCCTGTGTTTTAAACGCAGTCTTACTGCGAGTTCATATGTGTATGTATATGGCTGGAAATATCTGTTTCCAGATTCTCCAAAGAAAGGATTACTGAACTGCTGCACACACATCAGCTTAACTCTGTAAGTTCATGGCACAGCTTGACAAACATTCTGCTACATCACTGCGTTTTTGTTTTAGAGTCAGATATTCCTCATTACAGCCTATACTCCCATTCACTCTGGAATATTCAAACACAGCTTTTAGAAGAAACGTGTGTCTAACTCTCTGAATCTAAACATAGATGCAACTTCCTAAGGTGAACGAACAAAAGCAGAGGAGTTTGTAATAGAAGATTCTCCTGTGTTTTACACGCAGTCTTACTGCTAGTTCTTATAGGCCTCTATATGGCTGGAAATATCTGCTTCAAGTTTCTCCAAAGAAAGGATTTTCAACTTCTGCACACTCATATTAGTTTAACTCTGTAAGCTGATTGAATACCTTGACAACAATTCGGCTAGAATGCTGCTTTGTTGTATCAGTGCAAGATGTTTCTCATTACAACCCTTACCCCCTTCACTCTGGAATATCCAAACGCAGCTTTTAGAAGTAACGTGTTCCTGACTGGCTGAATTTAAACATAGATGGAACTTCCTAAAGTGAACGAACACAAAGCAGAGCAGTTTGAAAGAAAGTTTTCTCCTGTGTTTTAAACGCAGAGTTACTGCTAGTTCTTATATGCCTGTATGTGGCTGGAAATATCTGTTTCCAGATTCTCCATAGAAAGGATTTGTGAACTACTGCACACACACATCAGTTTAACTCTGTAAGTTGATTGCACAGCTTGACATGCATTCTGCTAGATAGCTCCGTTTTTGTTTTAGAGCAAGATGTTTCTCATTACAGCCTATACTCCCATTCGCTCTGGAATATCCAAACTCAGGTTTTATAAGAAACGTATATCTAACTCGCTGAATCTAAATATAGATGCAAGTTCCTAAGGTGAACGAAGTCAAAACAGAGCAGTTTCAAAAAGACGTTTCTCCTGTGTTTTAAACGCAGTCTTACTAGTAGTTCTTATATGCCTGTTTGTGGCTGGAAATATCTGTTTACGGATTCTCCAAAGAATGCATTTCTGAATTGCTGCACACAAACATCAGTTGAACTCTGTAAGTTTATTGCACAGCTTGACAACCATTCTGCTAGATAGCTGCGTTTTGTTTTAGAGCAAGATATTTCTCATTATAACCTATATTCCCATTCACTCTGGAATATCCAAACGCAACTTTTAGAAGAAACGTGTGTCTAACTCGCTGAATCTAAACATAGATGCAACTTCCTAACGTTAACGAACACAAAGCAGAGCAGATTGAAATATACGTTTCTCCTATGTTTTAAACGCAGTCTTACTGCTAGTTCTTATAAGCCTGAATATTGCTGGAAATATCTGTTTCCAGATTCTCCAAAAAAGGATTTCTGAACTGCTGCACACACAAATTTGTTTAACTTTGTAAGTTCATTTTACAGTTTGACAAACATTCTGCTAGATAGCTGCATTTTTGTTTTAGAGCAAGGTATTTCTCATTACGGCCTACACTCAAATTTACTCTGGAATATCCAAACGCAGCTTTTAGAAGAAAGTTGTTTCTATCTCTCTGAATCTAAACATAGATGCAACTTTCTAAGGTGAACGAATGCAAAGCAGAGCAGAACAGTTTGAAATAGACGTTTCTTCTCTGTTTTTTACACAGTTTTACTGCTAGTTCTTATATGCCTGCATATGGCTGGAAATATCTGATTCCAGATTCTCCAAAGAAAGGATTTCTGAACTGCTGCACACACACATCAGTTTAACTCTGTAGGTTGATTGTGCAGCTTAACAACCATTCTGCCAGATAGCTGCGCTTTTGTTTTAGAGCAAGATATTTCTCATTACAGCCTACACTACCATTCACTCTGGAATCTACAAAGGGAGATGTTAGAAGAAACGTGTTTCTGTATCGCTGAATCTAAACATAGATACAACTTCCTAACGTGAACGAACACGACACAGAGCAATTTGAATTACAGATTTCTCCTGTGTTTCAAACGCAGTCTTACTGATAGTTCTTATATGCCTGTATATGGCTGGAAATATCTGTTTCTAGATTCTCCAGCAAATGATTTCTGAACTGCTGCACTCACACACATTTGTTTAAGTCTGTAAGTTGATTGGACAGCTTGACAACGATTCTGCTACATTGCTGGGTTTTGGTTAAGAGCAGGATATTTCTAATTAAAGCCTATAGTCCCATACACTCTGTACGTTGATTGTACAGCTTGATAACCATTCTGTTAAATAGCTGCGTTTTTGTTTTAGAGCAAGATATTTTTCATTACAGCCTATAATCCCATTCACTCTGGAATATCCAAACGCTTCTTTTAGAAGAAACGTGTTTCTAACTCGCTGAATCTAAACACAGATGCAACTTCCTAAGGTGAACGAACACAAAGCAGAGAAGTTTGAAATAGACTTTGCTCCTGTGTTTAAACGCAGTCTTACTTCTAGTTTTTATATGCCTATATAAGGCTGGAAATATCTGTTTCCAGATTCTCCAAAGAAAGGATTCCTGAACTGCTGCACAAACACATCAGTTTAACTCTGTAAGTTGATTGCACAGCTTGACAAATATTCTGCTAGATAGCTGCGTTTTTGTTTAAGAGCAAGTTATTTGTAATAACAGCCTATACTCCCATACACTCTGGAATATCCAAACGCAGCTTTTGAAAGAAACGTGTTTCTAACTCGCTGAATCTAAACATAGATGCAACTTCCTAAGGTGAACAAACACAAAGCAGAGCAGTTTGAAATAGACGTTCCTCCTGTGTTTTAAAGGCAGTTTTACTGCTGATTCTTATATGCCTGTATATGGCCAGAAATATCTGTTTCCAGATTCTCCAAAGAAAGCATTTCAGAACTGCTGCACACACACATCAGTCTCACTCTGTAAGTTTTTTGTACAGCTTGACAACCATTCTGCTAGATAGCTGCGTTTTTGTTTTAGAGAAAGATATTTCTCAATACAGATTATACTCCATTCACTCTGGAATATAGAATCGCAGATTTTAGAAGAAACGTGTTTCTCACTCGCTGAATCTTAACATAGATGCAACTTCCAAAGGTGAATGAACACAAAGCAGAGCAGTTTGAAATACACGGTTCTCCTGTGTTTTAAACTGAGTCTTACTGCTTGTTCTTATATACGTGTATACGGCTGGAAATATCTGTTTCCAGATTCTCGAAAGAAAGGATTTCTGAACTGCTGCACACACACATGAGGTTAACTCTGTAAGTTGATTATACAGCTTGACAACCTTTCTGCTAGATAGCTGTGTTTTTGTTTTAGAGCAAGATATTTCTCATTACAGCCTATACTTCCATTCACTCCGGAACATCGAAACGCAGATTTTAGAAGAAACGTGTGTCTAACTCGCTGAATGTAAACATAGATGCAACTTCTTCAGGTGAACGAACACAAAGCAAACCAGTTTGAAATAGACGTTTCTTCTGTGTTTTAAACGCAATCTCACTACCAGTTCTCATATGCCTGTATATGGCTGGAAATATCTGTTTCCAGATTCGCCAAAGAAAGGATTTCTCAACTGCTGCACACACATATCAGTTTAGCTCTGTAAGTTTATTCAAAAGCTTGACAACCATTTTGCTAGATAGCTGCATTTTTGTTTTAGAGTAAGATATTTCTCATTACAGCCTATACTCCCTTTCACTCTGCAATATCCAAACGCAGCTTTTAAAGGAAACGTGTTTCTGAATCGCTAAATCTAAATATAGATGCAACTTCCTAAGGTGAACGAACACAACGCAGAGCAGATTGAAATAGACGTTTCTCCTGTGTTTTAAACGCAGTCTTACTGCTAGTTCTTATATGCCTGTATATGGCTGGAAATAGCTGTTTGCAGATTCTACAAAGAAAGGATTTCTGAACTGCTTCACACACACATCAGTTTAACTCTGTAAGTTCACTGCACAGCTTGGCAAATATTCTTATATCACTGCGTTTTTGTTTTCTAGGCAGATATTCCTCATTAAAGCCTATACTCCCATTCACTCTGGGATAACCTAAAGCAGCTTTTAGAAGAAACGTGCTTCTAACTCGCTGAATCTAAAGATAGATGCAACTTCCTAAAGTGAACAAACACAAAGCAGAGCAGATTAAAATAGACGTTTCTCCTGTGTGTTAAAAGCAGTCTTATTGCTAGTTCTTATATGCCTGTATATGGCTGGAAATGTCTGTTTCCAGATTCTCCAAAGAAAGGATTTCTGAACTGCTGCCCACACAAATCTGTTTAACTCCTTAAGGTGATTGTGCAGTTTGACAACCATTTTGCTAGATAGCTGCGGTTCTTTTTTAGAGCAAGATATTTCTCATTATAGCCTACACTCTCATTCACTCTGGAATATTGAAACGCAGCTTTTAGAATAAAGTTGTTTCTAACTCTCTCAATCAAAACATAGATGCAACTTCCTAAGGTGAATGAACGCAAAGCAGAGCAGTTTGAAATAGACGTTTCTCCTCTGTTTTTAACACAGTTTTACTGCTAGTTCTTATATGCTTGTATATGGCTGGAAGTATCTGTTTCCAGATTATCCAAAGGATTTCTGAAGTGCGGAACACACACATCAGTTTACCTCTGTAAGTTGATTGTACAGCTTGACAAACATTCTGCTATATAGCTGCGTTTTTGTTTTAGAGCAAGATATTTCTCATTACAGCATTTAATCCCATTCACTCTGGAATATCCAAACTCAGCTTTTAGAAGAAACGTGTTTCTAACTAGCTGAATCTAAACATAGATGCAATTTCGTAAGGTGAACCTTCACAAAGAAGAGAAGTTTGAAATAGACATTTCTTTTGTGTTTTAAGCGCAATCTTACTACGAGTTCTTATATGCCTGTATATGGCTGGAAATATCTGTTTCCATATTCTACAAAGAAAGGATTTCTGAACTGCTGCACACACACATCAGTTTAACTCTGTGAGTTGATCCTGCAGCTTAACAACCACTAAGCTAGATAGCTTGGTTTTTGTTTTAGAGCAAGATATTTTTCATTACAACCTATAGTCTCAGTCACTCTGGAATATCCAAACACAACTATTAGAAGAAACGTGTTTCTAACTCGCTGAATCTAAACATAGATGCAACTTCCTAAGGTGAACGAACACAAAGCAGAGCAGTTTGAACTAGACCTTTCTCCTGTGTTTTAATCGCAGTCTTACTGCCAGTTCTTATATGCCAGTTTATGGCTGGAAATATCTGTTTCCAGATTCTCCAACGAAAAGATTTCTGAACCGCTGCAAACACACTTCAGTTTAACTCTGTAAGTTGATTGTACAGATTGACAACCATTCTGCTAGAAAGCTGCGATTTTGTTTTAGAGCAAGATATTACTCATTACAGTCTGTAGTCACAGTCACTCTGGAAAAACCAAAGGCACCTTTTGGAAGAAACGTGTTTCTAACTTGCTGAATCTAAACACAGATGCAACTTCCTAAGGTGAACGAACACAAAGCAGAGCAGTTTGTACTAGACCTTTCTCCTGTGTTTTAAACGCAGTCTTACTGCTAGTTCTTACAAGCCTTTATATGGCTGGAAATATGTTTTTCCATATTCTCCAAAGAAAGTATTTCTAAACTGCTGAACACACACCTCAGATTAACTCTGTAAGTTGATTGCACAGGTTGACAAACATTCTGCTAGATCGCTGCGTTTTTGTTTTAGAGCAAGATATTTCTAATTAGAGTGTATAATACCATTCACTCTGGAATATACAAACGCAGCTTTTAGCAGAAATGTGTGTCAAATTCGCGGAATCTAAACAAAGATGAAGCTTCCTAAGGTGGATGAACATAAAGCTTAGGAGTCTGAAGTAGAAGTTTCTCGTGTGTTTTACATGCAGTCTTACTGCTACTTCTTATAGACCTGAATATGGCTGGAAATATCTGTTTCCAGATTCTCCAAAGAAAGGATTTCTAAACTGCCATACACACACATCAGGTTAACTCTGTAAGTTCATCATACAGCTTGACAACCATTCTGCTAGATAGCTGCGTTTTTGTTTTAGAGCAAGATATTTCTCATTACAGCCTATATTCTCATTCACTCTGGAATATCCAAATGCAGGTTTTAGAAGAAACGTGTTTCTAACTCGCTGAATCTAAACATAGATGCAACTTCATAAGGTGAAAGATCGCAAAGCAGAGCAGTTTGAAATACACATTTCTCCTGTGTTTTAACGCAGTCTTACTTCTAGTTCTTATATGCCTGTATATGGCCGGAAATATCAGTTTCCAGATTCTCCAAAGAAAGGATTTCTGAACTCCTGCCCACAGACATCAGTTTAATTCTGTAAGCTGGTTGTATAGCTTTACAAGCATTCTGCTAGATACCTGCATTTTTCTTTTTAGAGCAGGATATTTCTCATGCAGCCTATACTACCATTCACTATGGAATACCCAAACGCTACTTTTAGAAGAAACGTGTTTCTAACTCGCTGAATCTTAACATAGATGCAACTTCCTGAGGTGAACGAACACAAAGCAGAGCATTTTGAAGTTGACGTTTCTCCTGTGTTTTAAACGCAGTCTTACTGCTAGTCCTTATATGCCTGTATATGCCTGGAAATATCTGTTTCCAGATTCTCCAGAGAAAGGATTTCTTAACTGCAGCACACACACATCAGTTTAACTCTGTAAGTTGTTTGCACTGGTTGACAACATTCTGCTAGATCGCTGCGTTTTTGTTTTAGAGCAAGATATTTCTCATTACAGCGTATACTCCCATTCACTCTGGAATATACAAACGCAGCTTTTAGAAGAAACGTGTGTCAAATTCGCGGAATCTAAACATAGATGCAACTTCCTAATGTTAATGAACACAAAGCAGAGGAGTTTGAAATAGAAGTTTCCCCTCTGTTTTACACGCAGTCTTACTGCTAGTTCTTATAGGCCTGTATATACCTGGAAATATCTGTTTCCAGATTCTCCAAAGAAAGGATTTCTGAACTGCTGTACACACACATCAGGTTAACTCTGTAAGTTCATTGTACAGCTTGACAACCATTCTGCTAGATAGCTGCGTTTTTGTTTTAGAGCAAGATGCTTCTCATTACAGCCTATACTACCATTCACTCTGGAATATCCAAACGGAGATTTTAGAAGAAACTTGTTTCTAACTCGCTACATTTAAACATAATTGCAACTTCCTAACTTGAATGAACACAAAGCAGAGCAATTTGAAATAGACATTTCTCTGGTGATTTAAATGCAGTCTTACTGCTTGTTCTTATAGGCCTGTATATGGGTGGAAATATCTATTTCCAGATTCTCCAAAGAAAGGATTTCTGAACTGCTGCACACACACATCAGTTTAACTCTGTAAGTTGAGTGTACAGCATGGAAACCATTCTGCTAGATAGCTGCGTTTTTGTTTTAGAGCAAGATATTTCTCATTACAGCCAATACTACCTTTCACTCTGGAATATCCATACGGAGATTTTAGAAGAAACGTGTTTATAACTCGCTGAATCCAAATATAGATACAACTTCCTAACATGAACGAACACAAAGCAGAGCAATTTAAAATAGACATTTCTCCTGTGTTTTAAACGCAGTCTTACTGCTAGTTCTTATATGCCTGTATATACATGGAAATATCTATTTCCCGATTCTCCAAAGAAAGTATTTCTGAACTGCCACACACAGACATCAGTTTATCTCTTTAAGTTGGTTTTACAGCTTGACAACCATTCTGCTACATACCTGAGTTTTGTTTTAGAGCAAGATATTTCTCATTACAGCCTATACTCCCATTCACTCCGGAATATCCAAACACAGTTTTTAGAAGAAACGTGTGTCTAACTCGCTGAATCTAAACATAGATGCAACTTCCTAAGGTGAATGAACGCAAAGCAGAGAAGTTTGAAATACACGTTTCCACGGTGTTTTAAACGCAGTCTTACTTCTGGTTCTTATATGCCTGTATATGGCTGGAAATATCAGTTTCCAGATTGTACAAAGAAAGGATTTCTGAACTCCTGCACACAGACATCAGTTTAATTCTGTAAGTTGGTTGTACAGCTTTATAAGCATTCTGCTAGATAGCTGCGTTTTTGTTTTAGAGCAAGATATTTCTGTTACAGCCTATACTCCTATTCACTATGGAATACCCAAACACTGCTTTTAGAAGAAACGTGTTTCTCACTCTCTGAATGTAAACATAGATGCAACTTCCTAAGGTGAACGGACACAAAGCAAAGCATTTTGAAATAGACGTTTCTCCTGTGTTTCAAACGCAGTCTTACTGCTCGTTCTTATATACCTGTATATGGCTGGAAATATCTGTTTCCAGATTCTCCAAAGAAAGGATTTCTGAACTGCTTCTCACACAGATCAGTTTAACTCTGTAAGGTGTTTGCATAGCTTGACAAACATTCTGGTAGATCGCTGCGTTTTTGTTTTAGGGCAAGATATTCCTCAATACAGCCTATACTCCCATTCTCTCCGGAATATCCAAACGCATCTTTTAGAAGAAAAGTGTGTCTAACTCGCTCAATCTAAACATAGGTGCAACTTCCTAAGGTGAACGAACACAAAGGAGAACATTTTGAATTAGACATTTCTCCTGTGTTTTAATCGCAGTCTTACTGCTAGTTCTTATATGCCTGAATATGGCTGGAAATATCTGTTTCCGGATTCTCCAAAGAAAGGATTTCTTAACTGCTGCACACACACATCAGTTTAACTCTGTAATTTGATTGTACAGCCTGACAACCATTCTGCTAGATAGCTGCGTTTTTGTTTTAGAGCAAGATATTTCTCATTGCTGCCTATAATCCCATTCACTCTGGAATATCCAAACAGAGGTTTTAGAAGGAACGTGTTTGAAACTTGCTGAATCTAAACATAGATGCAACTTCCTAAGGTGAACAAACAGAAAGCAGGGCAATGTGTAATAGACATTTCTGCTGAGTTTTAAACGCAGTCTTACTGCTAATTCATATATGCCTGTATATGGCTGGGAATATCTGTTTCCAGATTCTCCAAAGAAAGGATTTCTGAACTGCTGCAAACACACATCAGTTTAACTCTGTAAGTTGATAGCACAGCTTGACACACATTCTGCTATATCGCTGCGTTTTTGGTTTAGAGCAAGACATTCCTCATTACAGCCTATACTCCCATTCACTCCGGAACATCCAAACTTAGCTTTCAGAAGAAACGTGTGTCTAACTCGCTGAATCTAAACATAGATGCAACTTCCTAAGGTGAACGAACAGAAAGCAGAGCAGTTTGAAACAGACGTTTCTTTTGTTTTTTAAATGCAGTCTTACCTCTAGTTCTTATATGCCTGTGTATTGATGGAAATATCTGTTTCCAGATTGTCCAAAGAAATGTTTTCTGAACTGCTGCACACATACATGTCTTTTTAA
>NW_016108190.1:121537-123648 GCF_001604975.1 Cebus imitator | reverse complement strand
AGATATTTCTCATTACAGCTTATACTCCCATTCACTCTGGAATATAGAAACACAGCTATTAGAGGAAACGTGTTTCTGACTCGCTGAATCTAAACATAGATGCAACTTCCTAAGGTGAACGAAGACAATTCAGATGAGTATGAAATAGACTTTTCTCCTGTGTTTTAAACGCAGTCTTACTGCTAGTTCTTATATGCCGGTAAATGGCTGAAAATATCTGTTTCAAGATTCTCCAAAGAAAGGATTTCTGAAATGCTGCACACACACATGAGTTTAACTCTGTAAGTTGATTGTACAGCTTGACGACCTTTCTGCTAGATAGCTGCATTTTTGTTTTAGAGCAAGATATTTCTCATCACAGCCTATACTCCCAATCACTCCAGAATATCCAAACACAGCTTTTGGAGGAAACGTGTTTCTAACTCGCTGAATCTAAACATAGATGCAACTTCCTAAGGTGAACGAAAACAAAGCAGAGTATTTTGAAATAGTTGTTGCTCCTGTGATTTAAACGCAGTCTTACAGCTACTCCTTATATGCATGTATATGGCTAGAAATATCTGTTTCCAGATTCTCCAAAAAAGTATTTCTGAACTGCTACACACACACACACACATCTGTTTACATCTGTAAGTTGATTGCACAGCTTGGCAACCATTCTGCTAGATCGCTGCGTTTTTGTTTAAGAGCAAGATATTTCTAATTACAGCCTATAATCCCATACACTCTGGTATATCCAATCGCAGCTTTTGAAGAAACGTGTTTCTAACTCGTTGAATCTAATCATAGATGCATCTTCCTAAGGTTAACTAACACAAAGCAGAGAAATTTGAAATTGATGTTTCACCTGTGTTTTAAATGCAGTCTTACTGCTAATTCTTATATGCCTGTAAATTGCTGAACATATCTGTTGCCATATTCTCCAACGAAAGGATTTCTGAACTGCTGCACACACACATCAGTTTAACTCTGTAATTTCATTGTACAGCTTGACAACCATTCTGCTAGAGAGCTGCGTTTTTGTTTTAGAGCAATATATTTCTCATTGCAACCTATAGTCCCATTCACTCTGGATATCCAAACGGAGATTTTAGAAGAATCGTGTTTGTAACTCTCTGAATCTAAACAGAGATACAAGTGCCTAAGGTGTACGAACACAAAGCAAGGAAGTTTGAAATAGACGTTTCTCCAGTGTCTTAAAAGCAGTCTTACTGCCAGTTCTTATATACCTGTATAAGGGTGGAAATATCTGTTTCCAGATTCTCCAAAGAAAGGATTTCTGAACTGCTGCGCACACACATCAGTTTATCTCTGTAAGTTGATTGTACAGCTTGACAATCATTCTGCTAGATAGCTCCGTTTTTGTTTTAGAGCAAGTTATTTCTCATTACAGCCTTTACTCCCATTCACTCTGGAATATCCAAACGCTTCTTTTAGAAGAAACGTGATTCTAACTCGCTGAATCTAAACACAGATGCAACTTCCTAAGGTGAACGAACACAAAGCAGAGCAGTTTGAAATAAACGTTTCTCCTGTGTTTTAAACGCAGTCTTACTTCTAGTTCTTATATGCCTGTATAAGGCTGGAAATATCTGTTTCGGTATTCTCCATAGAAAGGATTTCTGAACTGCTGCACACACACATGAGTTTAACTCTGTAAGTTGATTGTACAGCTTTACAACCTTTCTGCTAGATAGCTGCGTTTTTGTTTTAGAGCAAGATATTACTCATTATAGCCTATACTCCCATTCACTCCAGAACATCCATGCGCAGCTTTTAGAAGAAACGTGTGTCTAACTTGCTGAATCTAAACATAGATGCAACTTCCTAAGGTGAACGAACACAAAGCAAAGCAGTTTGAAATAGACATTTCTTCTGTGTTTTAATCACAGTCTTACTACTAGTTCTTATATGCCTGTATATGGCTGGAAATATCTGATTCCAGATTCGCCAAAGAAAGGATTTCTGAAATGCTGCACACTCACCTCATTTTACCTCTGTAAGATGATTGCACAGCTTGACAACCATTCTGCTAGAAAGCTCCGTTTTTGTTTTTTTTTTTTTTTTTTTTTTTTTTTTTTTTTTTTTTTTTTTTTTTTTTTTTTTTTTTT
>NW_016108190.1:108837-120182 GCF_001604975.1 Cebus imitator | reverse complement strand
TTGATTACTGTAGCCTTGTAGTATAGTTTGAAGTCCGGTAGTGTGATGCCCCCCGCTTTGTTCTTTTTGCTTAGAATTGACTTGGCTATGCGGGCTCTCTTTTGGTTCCATATGAAGTTTTTGTTTTAGAGCAAGATATTCCTCATTACTGCCTATACTCCCATTCACTCTGGAATATCCAAACCCTGCTTTTAGAGGAAACGTGTTTCTATCTCGCTGAATCTAAACATAGATGCGGCTTGCTAAGGTGAAAGAACACAAAGCAAAACAGTTTGAAATAGACGTTTCTCCTGTGTTTTAAACGCAGTCTTTCTTGTAGTTATTATAAGCCTGTATATGGCTTAAAATATCTGATTCCAGATTTTCCAAAGAAAGGATTTCTGAACTGCTACACACACGTCAGTTTAACTCTGTAATTTCACTGCACAGCTTGACAAACATTCTGCTAGATCGCTGCGTTTGTGTTTTAGAGCAAGTTATTCCTGATTATAGCCTATGCTCCCATTCACTCCGGAACATCAAAACGTAGATTTTAGTAGAAATGTGTGTGACTCGCTGAATCTAAGCATAGATGCAACTTCCTAAGTTCAACGAACACAAACAGAGCAGTTTGAAACAGATATTTCTCCTGTGTTTTAAACGCAGTCTTACTGCTTGTTCTTATATGCCTGTATATGGCTGGAAATATCTGTTTCCAGATTCTCTAAAGAAAGCATTTCTGAACTGCTGCACACACACGAGTTTACCTCTGTAAGTTGATTGTACAGCTTGACAACTTTTCTGCTAGATGGCTGCGTTTTTGTTTTAGAGCTAGATGTTCCTCATTACAGCCTATACTCCCATTCACTCTGAAACATCCATACGCAGCTTTTAGAAGAAACATGTGTCTAACTCGCTGAATCTAGGCATAGATGCAACTTCCTAAGTTGAACGAACACAAAGCAGGGCAGTTTGAAATAGACGTTTCTCCTGGGTTTTAAACGCAGTATTACTGCTTGTTCTTATATCCTTGTATATGGCTGGAAATATCTGTTCCAGATTCTCCAAAGAAAGGATTTCTGAAGTGCTGCACACACACGTCAGTTTACTCTGTAAGTTCTTTGCACAGCTTGACAACCATTCTGCCAGATCGCTGCGTTTTTGTTTTAGTGCAAGATATTCCTCATTATAGCCTATACTCCCATTCACTCCAGAACATCGAAACCCAGATTTTAGAAGAAACTTGTGTCTAACTCACTGAATCTTAACATAGATGCAACTTCCTAAGTTCAACGAACACAAACAGCGAAGTTCGAAACAGAGGTTTCTCCTGTGTTTATAACGCAGCCTTACTGTTAGTTCTTATATTCCTGTATATGGCTGGAAATATCTGTTTCCAGATTCTCCAAAGAAACGATTTCTGAACTGCTGCACACACACATCAGTTTATCTCTGTAAGATGATTGCACAACTTGACAAACATTCTGCTAGATCGCTGCCTTTTTGTTTTAGAGCAAGATATTTCTCATTACACCCTATATTCCCATTCACTCTGGAATATCCAAACGCAGCTTTTAGAAGAACCGTGTGTCTAACTCGCTGAATCTAAACATAGATGCAACTTCTGAAGGTGAACGAACACAAAGCAGAGCAGTTTGAAATAGGCGTTTCTCTTGTGTTTTAAACGCAGTCTTACTGCATGTTCTTATATATCTGTGTAAGGTGGGAAATATCTGTTTCCAGATTCTCCAAAGAAAGGATTTCTGAACTGCTGCACACACACATCAGTTTATCTCTGTAAGATGATTGTACAGCTTGACAATCATTCTGCTAGATAACTGTGTTTTTGTTTTAGAGCAAGATATTTCTCATTAATGGCTATAATCCCATTCACTCTGGAATATCCAAATGCTGCTTTGAGAAGAAACGTGTTTTTCACTCGCTGAATCTAAACACAGATGTAACTTCCTAAGGTGGACGAACACAAAGCAGAGCAGTTTGAAATACACGTTTCTCCTGTGTTTTAAACACAGTGTTACTGCTAGTTGTTATATGCCTGTATGTGGCTGGAAATATCTGTTTCTAGATTCTCCAAAGAAATGGTTTCTGAACTGCTGCACACACACATCAGTACAACTGTGTAAGTTGATTCAACTGCTTCACAAACATTCTGCTAGATCGCTGCGTTTTTGTTTTAGAGCAAGATATTCCTCATTACAGCCTATATTCCCATTCACTCCGGTATATCCAAAGGCAGCTTTTAGAAGAAACATGTGTCTAACTCGCTGAATCTAAACATAGTTGCAACTTCCGAAGGTGAATGAACACAAAGCAGAGCAGTTTGAAATAGACATTTCTTCTGTGTTTTAAACGCAGTCTTACCGCTAGATCTTATATGCCTGTTTATGGCTGGAAATATCTGTTTCCAGATTCTCCAAAGAAAGGGTTTGTTAACTGCTGGACACACACATCAGTTTAACTCTGTAAGTTGATTGCACAGCTTGAGAACAATACTGCCAGATAGCTCCATTTTTGTTTTAGAGTAAGATATTTCTCATTACACCATATACACCCATTCACTCTGGAATATACACAAGCAGCTTTTGGAAGAATCTTCTCTCTAACTCGCTGAATCTAAACACAGATGCAAGTTCCTAATGTGAACGAACACAAAGCAGAGCAGTTTGAAATAGACGTTTCTCCTGTGTTTTAAACGAAGTCTTACTGGTAGTTCTTATAAGCCTGTATATGGCTTAAAATATCTGTTTCCAGATTCGCCAGAGAAGGGATTTCTGAACTGCTTCACACACAAGTCAGTTTAACTCTGTAAGTTGATTGCACAGCTTGACAACCATTCTGCTAGATAGCTGCGTTTTTGTTTTAGAGCAAGATAGTTCTCATTACAGCCTATACTCCAATTCACTCCGGAATATCCAAAGGCAGGTTTTAGAAGAAACTTGTATCTAACTCGCTGAATGTAAACATAGATGCAACTTCCTAAGGTGAACGAACACAAGACAGAGCAGTTTGAAATAGACGTTTTGCCTGTGTTTTAAACGCAGTCTTACTGCTTGTTCTTGTACGCCTGTATATGCCTGGAAATATCTGTTTCCAGATTCTCCAAAGAAAGGGTTTCTGAACTGCTGCATGCACACGTCAGTTTAACTCTGTAAGTTGATTGCACAGCTTGAGAAGAATTCTGCTAGATGGCTGCATTTTAGTTTTAGAGCAAGATATTCCTCATTACAGCCTAGACTCCCATTCACTCCGAAACATACAAACGCAGCTTTTAGTGGAAAAGTGATTCTATCCCGCTGAATCTAAACATAGATGCAACTTCCTAAGGTGAACGAACACAAAGCAGAGCAGCTTGAAATAGAAGTTTCTCCTGTTGTTTAAACGCAGTCTTCTGATTAGTAGTTCTTATAAGCCTGTATATGTCTTAAAATATCTATTTCCAGATTCGCAAAAGAAAGAATTTCTGAACTGCTGCACACACACGTCAGTTTAACACTGTACGTTGATCGTACAACTTGACAACCATTCTGCTAGATAGATGCACTTTTGTTTTAGAGCAAGATATTTCTCTTTTCAGCCTATACCCGATTTAACTGTGGAATATCCAAACGCAGCTTTTTGAAGAAACGTGTTTCTAACTCGCTGAATGTAAACATAGATGCAACTTCCTAAGTTTAATGAACGCAAAGCAGCGTAGTTTGAAATAGACGTTTGTCCTGTGTTTTAACAGCAGTCTTACTGCTACTTCTTATATGCCTGTGTATGGCTGGAAATATCTGTTTGCTGATTCTCCAAAAAAGGATTTCTGAACTGCTGCACACACACACATCTGTTTAACTCGGTAAGTTGATTGCACAGGTTGACCACCATGCTGCAAGATAGCTGCGTTTTTGTTGTAGAGGAAGATATTTCTCATTACAATCTATATTCCCATCAATTCTTGAATATCCAAACGCAGCTTTTAGAAGAAACGTGATTCTAACTCGCTGAATCTAAACATAGATGCAACTTCCTAAGATGAAGGAACAAAAAGCAGAGCATTTTCAAATAGACATTTCTCCTTTGTTTTAAACGCAGTGTTTGTACTAGTTCTTATGGGACTGTATATGGCCGGAATTATCTGTTTCCAGATTCTCCAAAGAAAGGATTTCTGAGCTGCTGCACACACACATCAGTTTAACTCTGTAAGGTGATTGCACAGCTTGACAACTTTTCGGCTAGATCGCTGCGTTTTTGTTTTACAGCTAGATATTCCTCATTACAGCCTATACTCCCTTTCACTTTGGAATGTCCAAACAGAGATTTTAAAAGAAACGTGTTTCTAACTCGCTGAATCTAAGCATAGATGGAACTTCCTATGGTGAATGAACACAAACCAGAGCAGTTTGAAATAGGCGTTTCTCCTGTGTTTTAAACGCAGTCCTAGTGCTAGTTCCTATATGCCTGTTTATGGCTGGAAACATCTTTTTCCAGATTCTCCAAAGAAAGGATTTCTGAACTGCTGCACACACACATCAGTTTAACTCTGTAAGTTGATTGCATAGGTTGACAAACATTCTGCTAGATCGCTGCGTTTTTGTTTTAGAGCAAGATATTCCTCATTACATCCTATATTCCCATTCACTCCGGAACATCCAAGCGCAGCTTTTAGAAGAAACGTGTGTCTAACTCGCTGAATCTAAACAGAGATGCAACTTCCTAAGGTGAACGAACAGAAAGCAGAGCAGTTTGAAATAGACATTTCTCCTGTGTTTTTAACGCTGCCTTACTGCGAGTTGTTATAAGCCTGTATATCGCTTAAAATATCTGTTTCCAGATTCTCCAAAGAAAGGATTTCTGAACTGCTGCACACACACGTCAGTTTACCTCTGTAAGTTGATTGCACAGCTTGACAACCCTTCTGCTAAATAGCTATGTTTTTGTTTTAGAGCAAGATATTTCTCATTACAGCATATACTCCCATTCACTCTGGAATATACAAACGCAGCTTTTAGAAGAATCGTGATTCTAACTCGCTGAATCTAAACATAGATTCAACTTCCTAAGATGAACGAACACAAAGCAGAGCAGTTTGAAATAGACGTTTGTCCTGTGTTTTACACGCAGTCTTAGTGCTAGTTCTTATACGCCTGTATATTGCCAGAAATATATGTTTCCAGATTCCCCAAGGAAACGATTTCTGAACTGCTACATGCACACATCAGTTTAACTCTGTAAGTTGTTTGTACAGCTTGACAACTTTTCTGCTCGATCGCTGCTTTTTTGTTTTAGAGCAAGATATTTCTCATTGCAGCCAATCATCCCGTTCACTCCGGAATATCCAAAGGGAGATTTTAGAAGAATCGTGTTTCTAACTCACTGAATCTAAACATAGATGCAACTTCCTAAGTTGAATGAAGACAAAGCAGAGCATTTTGAAATAGGCGTTTCTCCTGTGATTTAAACGCAGTCTTACTGCGACTTCTTATAAGCCTATATATGGCTGCAAATATCTGTTTCCAGATTCTCCAAAAAAGGATTTCTGAACTGCTGCACACACACACATCTGTTTACGTCTATAGGTTGATTGCACAGCTTGACAACCATTCTGCTAGATCGCTGTGTTTTTGTTTAAAAGCAAGATATTCCTCATTACAGCCTATACTCCCATTCACTACGGAACATCCAAACGCAGCTTTTAGAAGAAACGTGTGTCTAACTCGCTGAATCTAAACATAGATGCAACTTCCTAAGGTGAGCGAACACACAAGTGGGGTAGTTTGAAGGAGACGTTTCTCCTGTGGTTTACACCCGATCTTACCGATAATTCTTATGTGTCTGTATATGGCTGGAAATTTCTCTTTCTAGATTCTCCAAAGAATGAGCTTCTGTACTTCTACATTCACACATCTGTTTAACTCTGTAAGTTGAATATACACCTTTACAATAATTCTGCTAGATAGCTCCTTTTTTTGTTATAGAGCCAGATATTTCTCATTACACCCTGTACTCTGTATCACTGAGGAATATCCAAACTCAGCTTTTAGAGGAAACTTGTTTCTAACTCGTTGAATCTAAAGGTAGATGCAACTTCCTAAGGTGAAGGAACACACAACAGAGCAGTTTGAAAGAGACGTTTCTCCTGTGGTTTAGGCACGATCTTACCGCTAATTCTTATGTGAATGTATATGGCTGGAAATAATTATTTCTAGATTCTCCAAACAAAGGGTTTCTGAACTGCTACATTCTCATTCCTGTTTAACTCTGTAAGTTGAATATACACCTTGACAATCATTCTGCTAGATAGCTCCGTTTTTGCTTTAGAGCCAGATATTTCTCATTACACCCTATACTCCCATTCACTCAGGAATATCCAAACGCAGCTTTTAGAAGAAACGTGTTTCTAACTCGTTCAATCTAAAATCATATGCAATTTCCTAAGATGAATGAAAACACAGTAGAGCAATTTGAAATAGACGATTCTCCTGTGGTTTAGAAGCGATCATACCACTAATTCTTATGTGTCTCTATATGGATGGAAATATCTCTTTGTAGATACTCCGAAGAAAGTGTTTCTGAACTGCTACATTCACACATCTGTTTAACTCTGTTAGTGGAATATACAAATTGACAATCATCCTACTAGATAGCTCCGTTTTGTTTTAGAGCCAGATATTTCTCATTACAACCTATACTCCCATTCACTGAGGAATATCCAAACGCAAGAAACGTGTTTCTAACTCGCTGAATCTAAATGCAGATGAAACTTCCTAAGGTGAAGGAACACACAGCAGAGCACTCTGAAAGAGACGTTTCTCCTGTGGTTTACACGCGATCTTATCACTAATTCTTAAGTGTCTGTGTATGGCTGGAAATGTCTCTTTCTAGATTCTCCTAAGAAAGGATTTCTGAACTGTTGCATTCACATATCTGTTTGACTCTGTAAGTTAAATATACACCTTGAGAATCATTCGGCTACAGAGCTCCTTTTTTGTTTTTGAGCCAGATGTTTCTCATTACACCCTATACTCCCATTCAGTCAGGAAATTCAAAACGCACCTTTTAGAAGAAACGTGTTTCTAAGTCGCTGAATCTAAACCTAGATGCAACATCCTAAGGTGAACGAACACACAGCAGAGCAGTTTGAAAGAGACGTTTCTCCTGTGGATTATACGCGATCTTACCGCTAATTCTTATGTGTCTGCCTATGGCTGGAAATATCTCTCTCTAGATTCTATAAAGAAAGGGTTTCTGAACTGCTATATTCACACGTCTGTTTAAATCTGTATGGTGAATATTCACCTTGACAATCATTCTGCTAGATAGCTCCGTTTCTCTTTAGGAGCGAGACATTTCTCATTACACCCTATACTCCTTTTCACTAAGGAATATCCAAACGCAACTTTTAGAAGAAACGTGTTTCTAACTCGCTGAATCTGAACCTAGACGCAACTTCCTGAGGTGAACGAAGACACAGCAGAGCAGTTTGATAGAGACGTTTCTCCTGTGGTTTAGACGCATTCATACCGCTAATTCTTATGTGTCTGTATATGGCGGGAAATATCTCTTTCTGCATTCTCCAAAGATAGAGTTTCTGAACTGCTACATTCAGACGTCTGTTTATCTGTGTAGGTTGTACATACACCTTGGCAATCATTCTGCTAGATAGCTCAGTTTTTTTTTAGGGCCAGATATTTCTCATTACACACTACTCTCTCATTCACTGAGGAATATCCAAAAGCAGCTTTTAGAAGAAACGTGATTCTAACTCGCTGAATCTAAACATAGATGCAACTTCCTAAGGTGAACTAACGCACAGCAGAGAAATTTGAAACAGACGTTTCTCCTGTGCTTTAGACGCAATTTTACCGCTAATTATTATGTGTCTGTATATGGCTGGAAATATCTCTTTCTTGATTCTCCAAAGAAAGGGTTTCTGATCTGCTGCATTCACACATCTGTTTAACTCTGTAAGTTGAATGTACACCTTGACAATCATTCTGCTATATGGCTCCGTTTTTGTTTTAGAGCCACATATTTCTCATTACACTATATACTCATTCCCTCAGGAATATCCAAACGCAGCGTTTTGAAGAAAAGTGTTTCCAACTCGCTGAATCTAAACCTAGATGCAACTTCCTAAAGTAAACGAACGCACAGCCGAGCAGATTGAATGAGACGTTTCTCCTGTGGTTTATACGTGATCTTACTGCTAATTCTTATGTGTCTGAATATGGCTGGAAATATCTCTTTCTAGATTCTCCAAAGAAAGGGTCTCTCAACTGCTACATTCACACATCTGTTTACCTCTCTAAGTTGAATATACACCTTGACAATCATTATGCTAGATAGCTTCGTATTTGCTTTAGAGCCAGATATTTTTCATTACACTGTATACTACCATTCACTCAGGAATATGGAAACGCAGCTTTTAGAAGAAACGTTTTTCTAACTCGCTGAATCTAAACACAGATTCAACTTCCTAAAGTGAACGAACCCACAGCAGAGCAGTTTGAAAAGGACGTTTCTCCTGTGGTTTAGATGAGATCTTACCGCTAATTCTTATGTGTCTGTATATGGCTGGAAATATATCTTACTAGTTTCTCCAGAGAAAGGGTTTCTGAACTGCTACATTCGCACATCTATTTAACTTTGTAAGCTGAATATAAACCTTGACAATCATTCTGCTAGATAGCTCCTTTTTTGTTTGAGAGCCAGATATTTCTCATTACACTCTATACTCCCTTTCACTGAGGAATATCCAAACGCAGCTTTTAGAGGAAACTTGTTTCTTACTCGATGAATCCAAACATAGATGCAACTTCCTAAGGTGAAGGAACACACAGTAGAGCAGCTTGAGTGAGACGTTTCTCCTGTGGCTTAGACACGATCTTACCACTAATTCTTATGTGTCTGTATATGGCTGGAAATATCTCTTTCTAGATTCTGTAAAGAAAGGGTTTGTGAACTGCTACATTCACACACCTGTTTAACTCTTTAATTTGAATATACACCTTGACAATCATTCTGCTAGATAGTTCCGTTTTTGTTTTAGAGCCGGATATTTCTCACTACACCCTATACTCACATTCACTAAGGAATACCCAAACGCAGCTTATAGAAGAAACGTGTTTTTAACTCGCTGTATCGAAACCTAGATGCAACTTGCTAACGTGAATGAACACGCAGCAGAGAAGATTGAAAGAGACATTTCTCCTGTGGTTTAGACTCGATCGTAACGCTAATTCTTTTGTGTCTATATATGGCTGGAAATACTTCTCTCTAGAGTCTCCAAACAAAGGCTTTCTGAACTTCTACATTCATACATCTGTTTAACTCTGTAAGTTGAATACACACCTTGACAATCATTCTGCTAGATAGCTCCCTTTTAGTTTTAGAGCTAGATATTTCTCATTACACCCTATACCCCCATTCACTCAGCATCATCCAAACGAAGCTTTTGGAAGATACGAGTTTCTAACTCGCTGAATCTAAACTTAGATGCAACTTCCTAAGGTGAACTAACACAGCAGAGCAGTTTAAAAGAGACGTTTCTCCTGTGGTTTAGACACGATCTTACCGCTAATACTTATGTGCCTGTATATGACTGGAAATATCTCTCTCTACATTCTCCAAAGAAAGAGTTTCAGAACTGCTACATTGACACATGTGTTTAACTCTTTAAGTTGAGTATACACCTTGACAATCATTCTGCTAGATAGCTCCGTTTTTGTTTTAGAACCAGATATTTCTCATTACACCATATACTCCCATTCACTGAGGAATATCCAAACGCAGCTTTTAGAAGAAAGGTATATCTAACTCGCTGAATCTAAACATAAATGCAACTCCCTAAAGTGAATGAACACACAGCGGAGCAGTTTGAAACACGTTTCTCCTGTGGTTTAGACGCGATCTTACCGCTAATTCTTATGTACCTGTATATGGCTGGAAATATCTATTTTTAGATTCTACAAAGAAAGTGTTTCTTAACTGCTACATTCACACATGTGTTTTCCTCTCTAATTTCAATATACACCATGAGAACCAAGGTGCTACATAGCTCCGTTTTTGTTTCAGAGACAGATATTTCTCATTACACACTATGCTCCCATTCACTCAGGAATATGAAAGTGCAGCTTTTTGAGGAAACGTGTTTCTAACTCGCTGAATCTAAACATAGATGCATCTCCCTAAGGAGAACGAACACACAGCAGAGCATTTTTAAAGAGACATTTTTCCTGTGGTTTTGATGCGATCATCCCGATAATTCATATGTGCCTGTATATGGCTGAAAATATCTCCTCATGGATTCTCCAAAGAAAGGGTTTCTGAACTGCTACATTCACACATCTGTTTAACACTGTATGGTCAATATACGCTTTGGCAATCGTTCTGGTAGACAGCTCCGTTTATGTTTTAGAGCCAGATATTTCTCATTACACCCTATACTGCCATTGACTCAGGTATATCCAAACGCAGCTTTTAGAAGAAACGTGTTTCTAACTCGCTGAATTTAAACATAGATGCAACTTCCTAAGATGAACGAACACACAACACAGCATTTTGAAAGAGAAGTTTCTCCTGTGGTTTAGATGCGATATTACCTCTAATTCTTATGTGTCTGTATATGGCTGGAAATATCACTTTCTAGATTCTCCAATGAGAGGGTTCCTGCACAGCCACATTCACACATATGTTTAACTATGTAAGTTGAATATACACCTTGAAAATCATTCTGCTGCATAGTTCCGTTTTTGTTTTAGAGCCAGATATTTCTAATTACACCCTACACTCCCATTCACTGTGGAATTTCCAAACGCAGCTTTTAGAAGAAACGTGTTTCTTACTCGCTGAATCTAAACATAGATGCAGCTTCCTTAGGTGAACGAACACACAGCAGAACAGTTTGAAAGAGACGCTTCTCCTGTGGTTTTGATGCGATCTTACATCTAATTCTTATGTGCCTGTATATGGCTGGAAATATCTCTTTATAGATTCTCCAAAGAGAGTGTTCCTGAACTGCCACATTCACACATATGTTTAGCTCTGTAAGTTGAATATACACCTTGAAAATCATTCTGCCAAATAGTTCCATTTTTGATTTAGAGCCAGATATTTCTAATTACACCCTATACTCCCATTCAGTGAGGAATATCGAAACGCAGCTTTAAGAAGAAACGTGTTTGTAACTCCCAGAATCAAAAGATAGATGTAACTTCCTAAGTTGAATGAACACACAGGAGAGCAGTTTGAAAGACTTTTCTCCTGTGTTTTAGACGCGAAATTACCTCTTATTCTTATGTGCTTGTATATGGCTGGAAATATCTCTTTCTGGATTCTCCAGAGAATGGGTTTCTGAACTGCTA
>NW_016108190.1:99879-102747 GCF_001604975.1 Cebus imitator | reverse complement strand
TCCGTTTCTTGGTTTTACTTCTGACAGTCTGGTCCCTCTGCTGTAGGTCTGCTGAGGTTCACTCCAGGCCCTGCATGCCTGGGGTTCACCTGCAGCAGCTGCTGAACAGTAAGGGTTGTTACCAGTTTTCTTCTTCTGCTATCTTTGTCCCAGAAGGATACCCGCCTAGTGTCAATCTGATCTCTCCTTTATAAGGTGTGCCTTTGGATATATAGGTGTCAGGGAGCTGCTTGAGGACACGGTCTCTTCTTTATAGAGCTCAAATGGTGAGCTGTGAGCTCTGTTGTTCATTCAGAGCTACTGGGCAGCTATGTTTAGGTCTGCTGCAGCAGAACTCATAAACTGCTTTTTGTTCCCAGTTGCTCTGTCCCAGGGATTTAGGGCTTTATTTATGAGTTTCCATTATGCTGCTGCCTTCTTTTTTTTTTCCTTCAGACCTACTTGCCCAGCAAGGAGGCAGCCTAGTCACTGTCTACCTGTAGAGGCTTTGTTGAGCTGTTGTGGGCTCTGCCCAGCTGCCGAGAGAACTTCCCTGCAGTCCTTTTAATATGGGTGTAGTTAGAACTGCCTTGGCAATGGTGGCACACCTCTGTTAGAATTATACGTTTCTCCTGTGTTTTGAACACAGTCTTACTACTAATTCTTATGTGCCTGTATATGGCTGGAAAAATCTGTTTCTAGATTCTCCAAAGAAACGATTTCAGGACTGCTACAAAGAGACATCAGTTTAACTCTGTAAGCTGACTGTGCATCTTGACAACAATTCTGCTAGATAGCTCTGTTTTAGTTTTAGAGCAAGATATTTCTCATTACAGCCTATACTCCCATTCACTCTGGAATATCCAAACGCAGCTTTTAGGAGACACGTGTTTCTACCTCGCTGAATCAAAACATAGATGCAACTTCCTACAGTGAACGAACACAAAGCAGAGCAGTTTGAAACAGACGTTTCTCCTATGTTTTAAATGCAGTCTTACCGGTAATTCTTATGTGCCTGTATATCCCTGGAAATATCTGTTTCTAGGTTCTCCAAAGAAAGCATTCCTGAACTGGTGCACACAAACATCAGTTTAACTCTGTAAGCTGATTGTACAGCTTAACAACCATTCTGCTAGGTAGCTCCGTTTTTGTTTAAGAGCAGGAGATTTCTCACTACAGCCTATACTACCAGTCACTCTAGAATTCCAAACGCAGCTTTTAGAAGAAACGTGTTTCTAACGTGTTGACTCTAAACATAGATGCAACTTCCTAAGGTGAAGGAACACAAAGCAGAGCAGTTTGAAATAGACGTTTCCCCAGTGTTTGAAACGCAGTCTTCCTGCTAATTCTTATATGCCAGTATATGGCTGGAAATATCTGTGTCTAGATTCTCCAAATAAAGGATTTCAGAACTGCAACACACACATCAGTTTAACTCTGTAACTTGACTGTACAGCTTGACAACCATTCTGCTAGATAGCTCCGTTTTTGTTTTAGAGCAAGATGTTTCTCACTACAGCCTACACTCCCATTCACTCTGGAATATCCAAACACAGCTTTTGAAGAAACGTGTTTCTAACTCGCTGAATCTAAACATAAGTGCAACTTCCTAAGGTGAACGAACGCAAAGCAGAGCAGTTTGAAATAGACTTTTCTCCTGCGTTTTAAACCTAGTCTTACTGCTAATTCTTATATGCCTGTATATGCCTGGAAATATCTGTTTCTAGATCCTCCAAAGAAACGATTTCAGGACTGCTACAAAGAGACATCAGTTTATCTCTGGAAGCTCACTGTGCAGCTTGACAATCATTCTGCTAGATAGCTCAGTTTTTATTTTAGAACATGATATTTCTACATACACCTTATACTGCCATTCACTCTGGAATATCCTAACACAGCTTTTAGAAGACACGTATTTCTAACTTGCTGAATGTAATGATAGATGCGACTTCCTTAGGTGAATGAACACAAACCTGAGCAGTTTGAAATATACGTTTCTCTGGTGTTTTAGATGCGATCTTACTGCTAATTCTTATGTACCTGTATATGGCTGGAAATATCTGTTTCTAGATTCTCCAAAGAAAGGGTTCCTGAACTGCTAGATTCACACATCAGTTTAACTCTGTAAGTTGAATATACATCTGACAATCATTCTGCTACATAGCTCCGTTTTTGTTTTAGAGCCAGATATTTCTCATTAGTCCCTATAATCCCATTGAATCAGGAATATCCAAACGCAGCTTTTAGAAGAATCGCGTTGCTAACCTGCTGAGTCTAAACATACATGCAACTTCCTAAAGTGAACGAACAAACAGCCGAGCAGTTTTAAATATCCGTTTCTCATGTGTTTTAGATGCTATCTTACTTCGAATTCTTGTATACCTGTGTATGGCTGAAAATATCTCCTTCTAGATTCTCCAAAGAAATGGTTTCGGAACAGCAGTTTCCGAAACATTCAGACATCAGCGTAACTCTGTAAGTTGAATATACACCTTGAAAATCATTCTGCGAGATAGCAAGGTTCTTGATTTAGTGAAAGATATTTCTCATTACACCCTGTACACCCATTCTCTCAGGAATATCAAACACAGCTTTTAGAAGAAACGCGTTTCTAACTCGCTGAATCTAAACATGGATGCAACTTCCTAAGGTGAACGAACAAACAGCAGAGCAGTTTTAAATATGTTTCTCCTGTGTTTTACAGGCGATCTTACTTCTAATTCTTATATACCTGTATATGGCTGGAAATACCTCTTTCTAGATTCTGCACAGAAAGAGTTTCTGAACTGCTACTTTCACACATCAGTTGAACACACAGCAGAGCAGTTTTAGATATACGTTTCTCCTGTGTTTTAGATGCGATCTTACTGCTAATTCTTATATACCTGT
>NW_016108190.1:91132-98398 GCF_001604975.1 Cebus imitator | reverse complement strand
GAAACGTGTTTCCAACTCGCTGAATATAAACACATGCAACTTCCTAAGGTGAACGAACACGCAGCAGAACAGTTTGAAAGAGACGTTACTTCTGCAGTTTCGGCGCGATCATACCGCTAATTCTTTTGTCACTTTATATATCTGGAAATATCTCTTTCTAGATTCTCCAAAGAAAGGGTTTCTGAAGTGTTACATTCACACATCAGTTTAACTGTGTAAGTTGAATATACTCCTTGAAAATCATTCTGCTAGAGAGCTTCGTTTTCGTTTTGAAGCCAGATATTTCTCATTACTCCCTATACTCCCATTCACTCAGGAATATCCAAACGCAGCTTTTAAAAGAAACGTGTTTCTAACTCTCTGAATCTAGACATAGATGCAACTTCCTAAGTTGAACGAACACACAGCAGAGCAGTTTGAAAGAGACGTTTCTCCTGTGGTTTAGACCTGATAACACATGTAATTCTTATGTGCCTGTATATGGCTGGAAATATCTCTTTCTAGATTCTCCAAATAAAGGTTTTCTGAACTGCTACATTCACATGTCTGTTTACCTCGGTAAGTTGAATATACACCTTGACAATCATACTGCTAGATACCTCCGTTTTTGTTTTAGAGCCAGATATTTCTGATTACACCCTATACTCTCACTCACTCAGGAATATCGAAACGCAGCTTTTAGAAGAAACCTGTTTCTAACTCACTGAATCTACACATAGATGCAACTTTCTAAGGTGAACGAACACACACAAGAGCAGTTTGAAAGAGACGTTTCTCCTGTGGTTTAGAAGCGATCTTACCGCTAATACTTATGTGCCTTTATATAGCTGGAAGTATCTCTTTCTCGGTTTTCCAAAGAAAGGGTTTCTTAACTGCGACAATCACATGTCTGTTTAACCCTGTAAGTTGAATATGCACCTTAACAATCATTCTACTATATAGTTCCGTTTTTGTTTTAGACCCAGATATTTCTCATTACACTCTATACTCCCATTCACTCAGGAATATCCAAACGCAGCTTTTACAAGAAACGTGTTTCTATCTCGCTGAATCTAAACATAGATGCAACTTCCTAAGGTGAACGAACACACAGCAGAGAAGTTTGAAAGAGATGTTTCTCCTGTGGTTTAGATGCGATCTTACCACTAATTCTTAAGGGCTGTATATGGCTGGAAATCTCTCTTTCCAGATTCTCCAAAGAAAGAGTTTCTGAACTGCTACATTGACACATCAATTTACCTCTGTAGATTGAACACACACCTTGAAAATCATTCTGCTAGGTAGCTCCGTTTTTGCTTTAGAGCCAGATATTTCTCATTACACACTATACTCCCATTCACTGAGGAATATACAAACGAAGTTTTTAGAAGAAATGTGTTTCTAACTCTCTGAATCTAAATATAGATGCAACTTCCTAAGGTGAATGAACACACAGCAGAGCAGTTTGAAAGAGACGTTTCTCCTGTGGTTTAGACGCGATCTTAACACTAATTCTTTGGTGCCTGCATATGGCTGGAAATATCTCTTTCTAGATTCTCCAAAGAAAGGGTTTCGGAGCTGCTACATTCACACATCTGTTTAACTTTGTAAGTTGAATATGCACCTTGACAGTCATTCCGTTAAATACCTCCGTTTTAGTTTTAGAGACAGATGTTTCTCATTACACCCTCTATTCCCATTGAATCAGAAATATACAATCGCATCTTTTAGAAAAAACGTGTTTCTAACTCGCTGAATCTAAACATAGATGAAACGTCCTAAGGTGAACAAACACACATTAGCACAGTTTGAAAGAGACGTTTCTCTTGTGGTTTAGACGCGAGCTTACAGCAAATTATTAAGGGCCTGTATATGGCTGGAAGTATCTCTATCCAGATTCTCCAAAGAAAGGGTTTCTGAACTGTTACATTCACACATCTGTTTAACTCTGTACGTTGTATATACACCTTGACAATCCTTCTGCTAGATAGCTCCGTTTTTGCTTTAGAGCCAGATATTTCTCATTACACCATATACTCCCATTCACTCAGGAATATCAAAACGCAGCTTTTAGAAGAAACGTGCTTCTAACTCGCTGAATCTAAACATAGGTGCAGCTTCCTACGGTGAACGAACACACAGAGGGGCTGTTTGAAAGAGATGTTTCTCCTGTGGTTTAGACGCGATCTTACCGCTAATTTTATGACCCTGCATATGCCTGGAAATATCTCTTTCTAGATTCTCCAAAGAAAGGGTTTCTGATCTGCTACATTCACACATCCGTTTACCTCTGTAGGTTGAATATATTCCTTGAGAATCATTCTGCTAGATAGCTCCGTTTCTTTCACAGAGCCACATATTTCTCATTACACCCTGTACTCCCATACATTCAGGAATATCCAAACCCAGCTTTTAGAAGAAACGTGTTTTTAACTCGCTCAATCTAAACATAGATGCAACTCCCTAAGATGAACGAACACGCAGCAGAGCAGTTTGAAAGTGCCGTTACTCCTGTGGTTGAGAAGCGATATTACCTGTAATTCTTATTTGCCTGTATATGGCTGGAAATATCTCTTTCTAGATTCTCCAAAGAAAGGGTTTCTGAATTGCTACTCACACGTCTGTTTAACTCCATAAGTTGAATATACACCTTGATAATCATTCTGTTAGATAGCTCCATTTTTGTTTTTGAGCCAGATATTTCTCATTACACCCTATACTCGCATTCACTCGAATATCGAAGCGCAGCCTTTAGAAGAAACGTGTTTCTAACTCCCTGAATCTAAACATAGATGCAACGTCCTAAGCAGAAGGAACACAAAGAAGAGCAGTATGAAAGAGGCGTTTTTCCTGTGTTTTAGACGCGATCTTACCGCTAATTCTTATGTGCCTGTAAATAGCTGGAAATATTTCTTTCCAGATTCTCCAAAGAAAGTGTTTCTGAAATGCTACATTCACACATCTGTTTGGCTCTGTAAGTTGAATACACTCCTTAACAATCATTACGCTAGATAGCTCTGTTTTTCTTTTGGAGACAGATATTTCTCATTACACCCTATACTCCCTTTGTCTCAGGAATATCCAAACGCAGCTTTTAGAGGAAACATGTTTCTAACTCGCTGAATCTAAACATAGATGTAACTTCCTAAGCTGAACGAACACACAGCAGATGACTTTGAAATAGACCTTTTCTCTGTCATTTAGACGCGATCTTAATGCTAATTCTTAAGTGCCTGTGTAAGGCTGGAAATATCTCTTTCCAGATTCTCCAAAGAAAGAGTTTCTGAACTGCGACTCTGACACATCAATTTACTTCTGTAGGTTGAATATACACCTTGACAATCATTTTACTAGATAGTTCCATTTTTGTTTTAGAGCCAGGTATTCCTCATTATGGCGTATACTCCCATTCACTCAGGAATATCCAAAAACAGCTTTTAGAAAGAAAGTGTTTCTAACTCGCTGAATCTCAACATAGATACAACTTGCTAAGGTGAACGAACACACACAAGAGCAGTTTGAAAGTTACGTTTCTCCTGCGGTTTAGACGCGATCTTACAGCTAATTCTTAAGGGCCTTTGAATGGCTGGAAATATCTCTTTCCAGATTCTCGAAAGAAAGTGTTTCTGAACTGCTACATTCACATATCTCTTTAACTCTGTAAGTTGAGTATACACCTTGACAATCATTCTGCTAGATAGCTCCATTTTGTTTTAGAGCCAGATATTTCTCATTACACCCTATACTCCCATTCACTAAGGGATATCCAAAAGAAGCTTTTGGAGGAAAAGTGTTTCTAATTCGCTGAATCTAGACATAGATGCAACTTCCTAAGGTGAACGAACACAGAGCAGAGCAGTAGGAAAGAGACTTTTCTCCTGTGGTTTAGACGCTATCTTACCGGTAATTCTTATTTGCCTGTATATGGCTCGAAATATCTATTTCCAGATTCTCCAAAGAAAGGTTCTCTTAACTGCTACATGCACACATCTGTTTAACTCTGTAAGTTGAATATAGATCTTGAGAGTCATTCTGGTAGAGGGCTCCGTTTTTGCTTTAGAGCCAGAAATTCCTCAGGACACCCTGTACTCCCATTAACTCAGGAATACCCAAATGCATCTTTTAGAACAAACGTGTTTCTGACTCGCTGAACCTAAACGTAGATGCAACATCCTAAGTTGAACGAACACACAGCAGAGCAGTTTGAAAGAGACGGTTCTCCTGTGGTTTAGACGCGATCTTACCGCTAATTCTTAGGTGCCTGTATGTTGTTTTAAATATCTCTTTAGAGATTCTCCAAAGAAAGGGTTTCTGAACTGCTACAATCACACGCCTGCTTAAGAGTGTAAGTTGAATATAGACCTTGACAATCATGCTGCTACATAGCTCCTTTTTTGTTTTACACCCATATGTTTCTCATTACACCCTATACTCCCATTCACTCAGGAATATCCAAACGCAGCTTTTAGAAGAAATGTGTTTCTTACTTGCTGAATCTAAAAATAGATGCAACGTCCTAAGGTGAACGAACACACAGCAGAGTAGTTTGTAAGAGACGTTTCTCCTGTGGTTTAGATGCGATCGAACTGCTAATTTTTATGTGCATGTATAAGGCTGGATATATATCTTTCTAGGTTCTCCAAAGAAAGTTTTTCTGATCGGATACCTTGAAACATCTGTTTAACTCTGTAAATTGAATATACACCTTGTCAATCATTCTGCTATATAGCTCCGTTTTTGTTTTAGAGCCAGATATTTCTCATTACACCCTATAATCCAATTCACTCAGGAATATCCAAACGCAGCTTTTAGAAGAAACGTGTTTCTTACTCGCTAAATCTAAAAATAGATGGAACTTCCTAAGGTGAACGAGCACACAGCAGAGCCCTTTGAAATAGACGTTTCTCCTGTACTTTAGACGCGATCTTACCACTAATTCTTATGTGCCTGTGTATGGCTGGAAATATCTCTTTCTAGATTCTCCAAGGAAACGGTTTCTAAGCTGCAACTCAGATCTGTTTAACTCTGTGAGTTGAATATACAGCCTGACAATCATTCTGCTAGATAGTTCCATTTTTGTTTTAGAGCCAAATGTTTCTCATTACACCTTATACTCCCTTTCACTCAGGAATATACAAACGTAGGTTTTAGAAGTAACGTATTTCTTACTCGATGAATCTAAACATACATGCAACATCCTAAGTTGAACGAACACACGGCAGAGCAGTTTGAAAGAGACGTTTCTCCTGTGATTTAGACGCGATCTTACTGCTAATTCTTATGTTTCTGTATAAGGGTGGAAATATCTCTTTCCAGATTCTCCAAAGAATGGGTTTATGTACTGCTACATTCATACAACTGTTTAACTCTGTAAGTTGAATATACACCTTGATAATCATTCTGCTAGATAGCTCTGTTTTTGTTTTAGAGCCAGATATTTCTCATTACACCCTATACTCGCATTAACTCAGTAATATCCAAACGCAGTTTTTAGAAGAAACCTGTTTCTCAACATTGAGATACCATCTCACGCCAGTTAGAATGGCAATCATTAAAAAATCTGGAGACAACAGATGCTGGAGAGGATGTGGAGAAATAGGAACACTTTTACACTGTTTGCGGGAGTGTAAATTAGTTCAACCATTGTGGAAGACAGTGTGGCGATTCCTCAAGGACGTAGAAATAGAAATTCCATTTGACCCAGCAATCCCATTACTGGGTATATATCCAAAGGATTACAAATCATTCTACTGTAAGGTCACGTGCACACAAATGTTCATTGCACCACTGTTTACAATAGCAAAGTCCTGGAACCAACTCAAATGCCCATCGACGATAGACTGGATAGGGAAAAGGTGGCACATATACACCATGGAATGTTATGCAGCCATCAAAAATGATGAGTTTGGGTCCTTTGTAGGGACATGGATGAACCTGGAACCCATCATTCTCAGCAAACTGACACAAGATCAGAAGATCAAGCACTGCATGTTCTCACTCATTGGTGGGTGTTGAACAATGAGAACACATGGACACAGGGAGGGGAGCACTGCACACAGGGGTCAGTTGGGGGGAAATAGGGGAGGGCGGTGGTGGGTGGGGAGCTGGTGAGAGATAGCAAGGGGAGAAATGCCAAATGTATGTGATGGGGAGGGAGGCAGCAAATCACACTGGCACATGTGTACCTATGCAACAATCTTGCATGTTCTTCACATGTACCCAAAACCCTAAAATGCAATAAAATAAATAAATGGGGAAAAAAAGAAGAAACCTGTTTCTAACTCGCTGAATCTAAACATAGATGCAACTTCCTAAGGTGAACGAACACACAGTAGAGCAGATTGAAAGAGACGACTCTCCTGTGGTTTAGACGCGATCTTACTGCTAATTCTTATGTGCCTGTATAAGGCTGGAAATAACTCTTTCTAGATTCTCCAAAGAAAGGGTTTCTGAAATGCGACATTCACATGTCTGTTTAACTCTGTAAGTTGAATATACACCTTGACAATCATTCTGCTGGATAGCTCCGTTTTTGTTTTAGAGCCAGATATCTCTCATTACATCCTATATTCCCATTCACTCAGGAATACCCAAACGCAGCTTTTAGAAGAAACTTGTTTTTAACTCACTGAATCTAAACATAGATGCAACTTCCTAAGGTGAACGAACACACAGCAGAGCAGTTTGAAAGACACGTCTCTCCTGTGGTTTAGACGCGATCTTACAGCTAATTGTTATGTTTCCTGAATATGGCTAGAAACATCTCCTTCCACATTCACACATCTGTTTAACTCTGTAAGTTGAATATACACTTTGACAATCATTCTGCTAGAAAGCTCCGTTTTTGCTTCAGAGCCAGATATTTCTCATTATGCCCTATACTCCCATTCAATTAGGAATATCGAAACGCAGCTTTTAGAAGAAACGTTTTTCTAACTCTCTGAATCTAAACATAGACGCAACTTCCTATGATGAATGAACACACAGCAGATCAGCTTGAAAGAGACGTTTATCCTGTGGTTTACACGCGATCTTACCACTAATAATTATGTGCCTGTATGTGGCTGGAAATATGTCTTTCTAGATTCTCCAAAGAAAGGGTTTCTGCACTGCTGCATTCACACATCTGTTTAACTGTGTAAGTTGAATATACACCTTTAAAATCATTCTGCTGGTTAGCTCCGTTTTTGTTTTAGAGGTAGATATTTCTCATAACACCCTATACTCCCATTCACTCTGGAATATCCAAACGCAGCGTTTAGAAGAAATGTGTTTCTCACTCGCTGA
>NW_016108190.1:85274-91020 GCF_001604975.1 Cebus imitator | reverse complement strand
GCCTGTATATGGCTGGAAATACCTCTTTCTAGATTCTCCAAATAAAGGGTTTCTGACTGCTACATTCACACATCTGTTTACCTCTGTAAGTTGAATATACACGTTGACAATCATTCTGCTAGAAAGCTCCATTTTTGATATAGACCCAGATATTTCTCATTAGGCCCTATACTCCCATTCAATTAGGAATATTGAATTCAGCTTTCAGAAGAAACGTGTCTCGAACTCGCTGAATCTAAACAGAGATGCAACTTCCTAAGGTGAATGAACACACAGCAGAGCAGTTTGAAAGAGACGTTTCTCATGTGGTTTACACGCGATCTTACTGCTAATTCTTATGAGCCTGTATATGGCTGGAAATATCTCTTTCTACATTGTCCAAGGAAAGGGTTTCTGAATTGCTACATTCACACATATGTTTAACTCTGTACGTTGAATATAAACCTTGACAATCATTCTGCTAGGTAGCTCCGTTTTTGTTTTGGAGCCAGATATTTCTCATTAAACCATATACTCCCAACACTCAGGAATATCCAATCGCAGCTTTTAGAAAAAACATGTTTCTGTCTCACTGAATATAAACATAGATGCAACTTCCTAATGTGAACGAACACAGCAGAGCAGTTTGAAAGAGACGTTCCTCCTGTGGTTTAGATGTGATCTTACCGCTAATTCTTGTGTCCCTGTATATACCTGGAAATATCTCTTTCTAGATTCTCCAAAGGAAGGGTATCTGAACTGCTACATTCACACATCTGTTTAACTCTGTAAGTTGAATATACACCTTGACAATCATTCTGTTAGATAGCTCCGTTTTTGTTTCAGAGCCAAATATTTCTCATTATACCCTATAATGCTATTGACTCAAAAATATAGAAACACAGCATTTAGAAGAAACGTTTTTCATACTCGCTGAATCTAAAAATAGATGCAATTTCCTTAAGTGAACGAACACTCAGCAGAGCAGTTTGAAAGAGACATTTCTCCTGTGGATTAGACGCGATCATACCGCTAACTATTATGTGCCTTTATATAAATGGAAATATCTCTTTCTAGATTCTCCAAAGAAAGGGTTTCTGAACTGCTAACTCACACATCTGTTTAATTCTGTCAGTTGAATATACACCATGACAATCATTCTGCTAGATAGCTCCGTTTTTTTTAGAGCCAGATATTTCTCATTACACCCTATACTCCCATTCACTCAGGAATATCCAAACGCAGCTTTTAGAAGAAACGTGTTTCCAACACACTGAATCTAAACATATATGCAACTTCCTAAGGTGAACGAACACGCAGCAGTGCAGTTTGAAAGAGACGATACTCCTGCGGTTTACGCGCGAGCATACCGCTACTTATTTTGTCCTTTTATATATCTGGAAATATCTCTTTCTAGATTCTAAAAAGAAAAGGATTCTGAAGTGCTACATTCACACATCTGTTTAACTGTGTAAGTTGAATATACACCTTGAAAATCATTCTGCCAGAGAGTTTCGTTTTTGTTTTGGAGCCAGATATTTCTCATTACACCCTATACTCCCATTCACTCAGGAATATCCAAACGCACCTTTTAGAAGAAACGTGTTTCTAACTCTCCGAATCTAGACGTAGATGCAAATTCCTAAGGTGAACGAACACACAGCAGAGCAGTTTGAAAGAGACGTTTCTCCTGTGGTTTAGATGCGATATTACCTGTAATTCTTATGTGCCTGTATATGGCTGGAAATACTTCTTTCAAGATTCTCCAAAGAAAGGCTTTCTGAACTGCTACTCACACATCTGTTTAACTCCATATGTTGAATATACACCTTGACAATCATTCTGTTAGATAGCTCCATTTTTTTTTGCCAGATATTTCTCATTACACACTATACTCCCATTCACTCAAGAATATCATAGTGCAGATTTTAGAAGAAACGTGTTTCTAACTACCTGAATCTAAACATAGATGCAACTTCCTAAGCAGAAGGAACACAAAGCAGAGCAGTTTGATAGAGGCGTTTCTCCTGTGTTTTAGATGCAATCTTACTGCTAATTCTTAGGTGCCTGTAAATGGCTAGAAATATCCCCTTCCAGATTCTCCAAAGAAAGTGTTTCTGAACTGCTACATTCACACATCTGTTTACCTCTGTAAGTTGAATACGGTCCTTGACAATCATTCAGCTAGATAGCTCCTTTTTTATTTTGGAGCCAGATATTTCTCATTACACCCTATACATCCGTTCACTCTGGAATATGCAAACTAAGCTTTTTGAAGAAACGTGTTTCTAACTCATGAATCTAAACATAGATGTAACTTCCTAAGGTGAAAGAACACACAGCAGATCAGTTTGAAGGAGACGTTTCTCCTGTGCTTTAGACGCGATCTTACCGCTAATTCTTAGATGTCTGCATATGGCTGGAAACATCTCTTTCTAGATATTCCAAAGAAAGGGTTTCGGAACGGCTACATTCACACATCTGTTTACCTCTGTAAGTTGAATATACATCTGTACAATCATTCTGCTAGATAGCTCCGTTTTTGTTTTAAAGCCAGATATTTCTCATTACACCCTATACTCCAATTCACTCAGGAATATCCAAACGCAGGTTTTAAAAGAAACGTGTTTCTAAATCGCTGAATCTAAACATAGATGCAACTTCTTAAGGTGAACGAACACACATTAGAGCAGGTTGAAAGAGACGTTTCTCTCGTAGTTTAGACGCAATCTTACCACTAATTCTTAAGTTCCTGTATATGGCAGGAAATATCTTTCCAGATTCTCCAAAGAAAGGGATTCTGAACTGCTGATCTGACACATCTATTTAACTCTATAGGTTGAATATACACCTTCACAATCATTCTGCTAGGTAGCTCCACTTTGCTTTAGAGCCAGATATTTCTCATTACACACTATACTCCCATTCACTCAAGAATATCCAAACGCAACTTTTAGAAGAAACGTGTTTCTAACTCGATGAATCTAAACATAGAGGCAACTTCCTATGCCTAATGAACACAGAGCAGAGCAGTTTGAAAGAGACGTTTCTCCTGTGGTTTAGACGCCATCTTACCGCTAATTCTTATGTGCCTGTGTATGACTGGAAATGTCGCTTTTCAGATTCTGTAAAGAAAGGATTTGGGAACTGCTACATTTACACATCTGTTTACCTCTCTAAGTTCAATATACACCTTAACAATCATTCTGCTAGAAAGCTCCGTTTTTGTTTTAGAGCCAGACATTTCTCATTATACCCTATACTCCCATTCACTCAGGAATATCCAAACGCAGATTTTAGAAGAAACGTGTTTCTAACTCGCTGAATCTAAAAATAGATGCAATTTCCTACGGTGAACTAACACACGTTAGCGCACTATGAAAGAGACGTTTCTCCTGTGCTTTAGACGCTATCTTTCCGCTAATTCTTATGTGCCTGTATATGGCTGGAAATATCTCTCTCCACATTCTTCAAATAAAGGGTTTCTGAACTGCTACATTCACACATCTGTGTAACTCTTTAAGTTGAATATACACCTAGACAATCATTCTGCTACAAAGCTTCGTTATTGCTTTAGAGCCACACAATTCTCATTACACCCTATACTCCCATTCACTCAGGTATGTCCAAACGCAGCTTTTAGAAGAAACGTGTTTCTAACTCTCTGAATCTAAACATAGATGCAACTTCCTAAGGTGAACGAACACACAGCAGAGCAGTCTGAAAGAGACGTTTCTCCTGTGGTTTAGACGCGATCTTAACACTAATTCTTAAGGGCTATATATGGCTGGAAATCTCTCTTTCCAGATTCTCCAAAGAAAGGGTTTCTGAACTGCTACATGGACACAGCTATTTAAGTCTGTAGATTGAACATACACCTTGAAAATCATTCTGCTGGGTAGATCCGTTTTTGCTTTAGACCCAGATATTTTTCATTACCCACTATACTCCCATTCACTAAGGAATATACAAACGCAGATTTTCGAAGAAACGTGTTTCTAACTCCCTGAATCTAAACACAGATGCAACGTCCTAAGGTGAACGAACACACATTAGCGCAGTTTGAAAGAGACGTTTCTCCTGTGGTTTAGATGTGAACTTACCGTTAATTCTTACGGGCCTGTATATGGCTGGAAGTATCTCTTTCCAGATTCTCAAAAGAAAGGGTTTATGAACTGCTGCATTCAGACATCTGTTTAACTCTGTAAGTTGTATATAAACCTTGACAATCCTATTGCTAAATAGCTCCGTTTTTTATTTAGAGCCAGATATTTCTCATTAAACACTATACTCCCATTAACTCAGGAATATCCAAACTCAGCTTTTAGAAGGAATGTGTTTCTAACTCGCTGAATCTAAACATAGATGCAACTTCCTAAGGTGAACGAACACACGACAGAGCAGGTTGAAAGAGACGTTTTTCCTGTGGTTTAGACACGATGTTACCACTAATTCTTATGTACCTGTATATGGCTGGAAATATCTATTTCTACATTCTCAAAAGAAAGGGTTTCTGAAATGCTGCATTCACACATCTGTTTATTATGTAAGTTGAATATACACCTTGACAATCATTCTACTAGATAGTTCCATTTTTGTTTTAGAGCCAGATATTTCTCATTATGGCGTATACTCCCATTCACTCAGGAATATCCAAACACAGCTTTTAGAAGGAATGTGTTTCTAACTCGCTGAATCTAAACATAGATGCAGCTTGCTAAGGTGAACGAACACACACAAGAGCAGTTTGAAAGTGACGTTTCTCCTGTGGTTTAGACGCGATCTTACTGCTAATTCTTAAGGGCCTTTGAATGGCTGGAAATATCTCTTTCCAGATTCTCCAAAGAAAGGGTTTCCGAACTGCTACATTCACATATCTCTTTAACTCTGTAAGTTGAGTATACACATTGAAAATCATTCTGCTAGATAGCTCCGTTTTTTTTTGGGGGGGGGCCAGGTATTACCCATTACACCCTGTACTCCCATTAAAACAAAAATATCCAAATGCAGCTTTTAGAAGAAACATTTTTCTAACTCGCTGAATCTAAACATAGATGCAACTTCCTAAGTTGAACGGACACAAAGCTGAGCACTTTGAAATAGACGTTTCTCCTGTATTTTAAAGGCAGTCTTACTGCTAGTTCTTGTATGCCTCTTTAAGGCTGGAAATATCTGTTTCCAGATTCTCCAAAGCAAGGATTTCTGAACTGCTGCACAAACACATCAGTTTAACTCTGTGAGTTAATTTTACAGGTTGACAACCAGTATGCTACATAGCTGCCTTTTTGTTTTCGAGCAAGATATTTCTTATTACAGCCCATATTCCCATTCACTCTGCAATATCCAAACGCAGCTTTTGGAAGAAACGTGTTTCTAACTCGCTGAATCTAAACATAGATGCAACTTCCTAAGGTGAACGGACACAAAGCAGAAAAGTTTTAAACAGACAATTCTCCTGTTTTTTAAATACAGTCTTACTGCTAGTTCTTATATGCCTGTATGTGACTGGAACTATCTGTTTCCAGATTCTCCAAAGAAAGGATTTCTGAACTGCTGCAACCACACGTCTGTTTAATTCTGCAGGTTGATTGTACAGCTGGACAACCATTCTGATAGATAGCTGCGTTTCTGTTTTAGAGCAAGATGTTTCTCATTACAACCTATACTCCGAATCACTGTGTATATCCAAACGCAGCTTTTAGAAGAAACGTTTGTCTAACTCTCTGAATCTAAACATAGATGCAACTTCCGACGGTGAATGAACACA
>NW_016108190.1:69910-85161 GCF_001604975.1 Cebus imitator | reverse complement strand
GGCTGGAAATATCTGTTTCCAGATTCTCCAAAGAAAGGATTTCTGTACTGCTGCACACACACATCAGTTTAAATCTGTAAGCTGTTTGTGCAGCTTGACAACCATTCTGTTAGATAGCTGCATTTTTGTTTTTGAGCGAGATATTCCTCATTACAACCTATACTCCTTTTCCCTCTGGAATATCCAAACGCAGCTTTTCGAAGAAACGTGTGTCAAACTCGCTGAATCTCAACACAGATGCAACTTACAAAGGAGAACGAACACAAAGCAGAGCAGTATGAAATAGACGTTGCTCCTGTGTTTTAAATGCAATCTTACTGCTACTTCTTATATGCCTGTATATGGCTGGAAATATCTGTTTCCAGTTTCTCCAAAGATAGGATTTCTGAACTGCTGCACACACACACCAATTTAACTCTGTAAGTTGATTGCACATCTTGACAACCATTCTAGATAGGTCCTTTTTTGTTTTAGAGCAAGATATTTCTCATTACAGCCTATACTCCCGTTCACTGTGGAATATCCATACACAGCTTTTAGAAAAAACGTGTGTCTAACTCGCTGAATCTAAGCATACCTGCAACTTCCTAAGGTGAACGAACACAAAGCTGAGCAGGTTGAAATAGACGTTTCTCCTGTTTTTTTTCCCCCATTTATTTATTTTATTGCATTTTAGGTTTTGGGGTACATGTGAAGAACATACAAAATTGTTCAATAGGAATAGGAACACACGTGGCAGTGTTATTTGCTGCCTTCTTCTCATCACCTACATCTGGTATTTCTCCCCTTGCTATCTCTCCCAAGCTTCCCACCCCCCACCGACCCTCCCCTATTTCCCTCCAACTGACCCCAGTGTGTAGTGCCCCCCTCCCTGCGTCCATGTGTTCTCATTGTTCAACACCCGCCTATGAGTGAGAACATGCAGTGTTTGATCTTCTGCTCTTCTGTCAATTTGCTGAGAATGATGGTTTCCAGGTTCATCCATATCCCTAAAAGGGACCCAAACTCATCGTTTTTGATGGCTGCATAATATTCCATGGTGTATATATGCCACATTTTCCCTATCCAGTCTATCGTCGATGGGCAACCAACAGATTGGGAAAAAATTTTTGCAGTTTACCCATCTGACAAAGTGCTGATATCCAAAATTTACAAAGAACTAGAACAGATTTACAAGAAAAAATCTAACAAACCCATTCAAAAGTGGGCAAAGGATATGAACAGATACTTTACAAAAGAAGATATACATGAGGCCAACAAACATATGAAAAAATGCTCATCATCACTGGTCATCGGAGAAATGCAAATCAAAACTATATTGAGATACCATCTCACGCCAGTTAGAATGGCAATCATTAAAAAATCTGGAGACAACAGATGCTGGAGAGGATGTGGAGAAATAGGAACACTTTTACACTGTTGGTGGGAGTGTAAATTAGTTCAACCATTGTGGAAGACTGTGTGGCGATTCCTCAAGGACATAGAAATAGAAATTCCATTTGACCCAGCAATCCCATTACAGGATATATAACCAAAGGATTACAAATCGTTCTCCTGTGTTTTAAATGCATTCTTACTGCTCATTCTTATATCTGTATATGGCTGGAAATATCTGTTTATAGATCTTCCAAAGATAAGATTTCTGAACTGCTGCACACACACATCAGTTTACCACTCTAAGTTCATTCTACAGTTTGGCAGCCATTCTGCTAGATAGCTCCGTTTATGTTTTAGAGCAAGATATTTCTCATTACAGCCTTTACTCCCATTCGCTCTGGAATTTCAAAACGGAGCTTTTAGAAGAAAAGTGTTTCTAACTCTGTGAATCCAAATATAGAGGCAACTTCCTTAGGTGAACGAACACAAAGCATAGCAGTTTGAAATAGACGTTTCTCCTGTGTTGTAAACTCAGTCTTACTGCTAATTCGTATATGCCTGCATATGGCTGGATATATCTGTTTCTAGATTCTCCAAAGAAAGATTTCTCAACTGCTGCACACACATCAGTTTAACTCTTTAATTTGATTGCACAGCTTGACAACCATTCTGCTAGACAGCTCCATTTTTGTTTTAGAGCAAGATATTTCTTATTACAGCCTATACTCCCCTTTACACTGGAATATCCAAACGCACCTTTTAGAAGAAACGTGTTTCTAACTCACTGAATCTAAACGTAGTTGCAACTTCCTAACGTGAATGAACACAAAGCGGAGCAGTTTGAAATAGACGTTTCTCCAGTGTTGTAAACGCAGTGTCACTGCTACTTCTTATATGCCAGTATATGGCTGGACATATCTGTGTCTAGATTCTCCAAAGAAAGGATTTCTGAACTGCTGCACACACACATCAGTTTAACTATGTAAGTTGATTGTACAGCTTGACAACCATTCTGCTAGATAGCTTCGTTTTTGTTTTAGAGAAATATATTTCTCATTACCGCACATACTTCCATTCACTCTGGAATATCCAAATTCATCTTTTAGAAGAAACATGTGGGACGGTGAGGGGTGGGGAGCTGGGGTGAGATAGCAAGGGGAGTAATGCCAGATGTAGTTAATAGGGAGGAAGGCAGCAAATCACACTGCCACGTGTGTACCTATGCAACAATTATGCATATTCTTCGCATGTACCCCAAAACCTAAAATGCGATAAAATAAATAAATGGGAAAAAAATAAATAAAAGAAAATTTATAAAAAGAAGAAATGTGTTTCTAACTCGCTGAATCTAAATATAGATGCAACTTCCTAAGGTGAACGAACACAAAGCAGAGCAGTTTGAAATAGGCATTTCTCCTGTGTTTTAAACGCAGTCTTACTGCTAATTCTTACATGTCAGTATATGGATGGAAATATCTGTTTCTAGATTCTGCAAAGAAAGATTTCTCAACTGCTGCACAGACACATCAGTTTATCTCTGTTAGTTGATCATACAGCTTGACAAGCATTCTACTAGATAGCTCCGTTTTGGCTTTAGAGCAAGATATTTCTTATTACAGCCTATACGCCCCTTCATGCTAGAATATCCAAACGCAGCTTTTAGAAGAAACGTGTTTCTAACTCGCTGAATCTAAACATAGATGCAACTTCCTAAGGTGAACGAACATAAAGCAGAGGAGTTTGAACTAGTCGTTTCTCCTGTGTTTTAAACGCACTCTTACTGCTCATTCTTATATTCCTGTAAGTGGCTGGAAATATCTGTTTCTAAATTCCCCAAAGAAAGTATTTGTGAACTGCTGCACAGAAACATCAGTTTAACTCTCTAAGTTGATTGTACACCTTGACAACCATTCTGCTACGTAGCTCCGCTTTTGTTTTAGAGCAAGAAATTTCTCATTTCACCCTAAACTCCCATTCACTCTGGAATATCCAAACGAATCTTTTAGAAGAAACGTGTTTCTAACTCCCTAATTCTAAACATAGATGCAACTTCCTAAGGTAAACTAACACAAAGCAGAGCAGTTTGAAATAGACGTTTCTCCTGTGTTTTAAGCGCAGTCTTATTGCTAATTCTTATATGCCTGTATGTGCCTGGAAATATCTGTTTCTAGATTCTCCAAAGAAAGTCTTTCTGAACTGCTGCAAAGACACATCATTTTAACTCTGCAAGTTCATTGTACAGCTCAACAACCATTCTGTTAGATAGCTTCGTTTTTGTTTTAGAGCAATATATTTCTCATTACAGCGCATACTCCCATTCACCCTGGAATATCCAAACGCAGCTTTTAGAAGAAACGTGTTTCTAACTCGGTGAATCTAAACATAGATGGAACTCCCTAAGTTGAACGAACACACACCAGAGCAGTTTGAAATATAAGTATCTCTTGTGTTTTGAACGCGGTTTTACTGCTAATTATTATATGCCAGTATATGGCTGGAAATATGTGTTTCTAGATTCCCCAAAGAAAGGATTTCTTACCTGCTGCACACCCACATCAGTTTAACTCTGAAAGTTGGTTGTACAACTTTACAACCATTCTGCCAAATAGTTCAGTTTTTGTTTTAGAGCAAGATGTTTCTCACTACAGCCTATAATCACATTCACTCTGGAATATCCAAACGCAGCTTTTAGAAGAAACGTGTTTCTAACTCGCTGAATCTAAACATAGATGCAACTTCCTAAGGTGAACGAACACAAAGCAGAACAGTTTGTAATAGACGTTTCTCCTGTGTTTTAAACGCAGTCTTACTGCTAATTCTTATATGCCTGTATATGGCTGGAAATATCTGTTTCTAGATTCTCCAAAGAAAGGATTGCTGAACTGCTGCACACACACATCAGTGTAACTCTGTAACTTGATTGTACAGCTTGACAACCATTCTGTTAGAAGCTCCGTTTTTGTTATAGAGCAAGATATTTCTCATTACAGCCTATACTCCCATTCACTCAGGAATATCCAAACGCAGGTTTTAGAAGAAACGTGTTTCTAACTCACTGAATCTAAACATAGATGCAACTTCCTAAGGTGAACGAACACAAAGCAGAACAGTTTGAAATAGACGTTTCTCCTCCGTTTTAAACACAGTCTTACTGCTCTTTCTTATATGCCTGTATACGGTTGGAAATATCTGTTTCTAGATTCTCCAAAGAAAGGTTTTCACAACTGCTAAACACACATCAGGTTAAATCTGTAAGCTGATTCTACAGCTTGACAACCATGTGCTAGATAGCTTCGTTTTTGTTTTAGCGCAAGATATTTCTCACTACATCCTATACTGCCATTCACCCTGGAATATCCAAATGCAGCTTTTAGAAGAAATGTGTTTCTAACTCGGTGAATCTAAAAATAGATGGAACTTCCTAAGCTGTACGAACACACACCAGAGCAGTTTGAAATATAAGTTTCTCCTCTGTTTTGAACGCAGTTTTACTGCTAATTCTTATGTGCCTGTATATGGCTGGAAATATGTGTTTCTAGATTCTCCATAGAAAGGATTTCTGAACTGCTGCACACATACATCACTGTAACTCTGTAATTTGATTGTACAACTTGACAACCATTCTGCTAGATACCTCTGTTTTTGTTTTATAGCAAGATATTTCTTATTACTTCCTATACTGCCATTCACTCTGGAATATCCAAACGCTCCTTTTAGAAGAAATGAGTTTCCAACTCGCTTAATCTAAACATAGATGCAACTTCCCTAGGAGAATGAACAGAAAGCAGAGCAGTTTGAAATATACGTTTCTCCTGTGTTTTAAACGCAGTCTTGCTTCTAATTCTTATATGCATATGTAAGTCTGGAAACATCTGTTTCTATATTCTCCAAGGAAAGGATTTCTGAACTGCTACAAGAACACATCAATTTAACTCTATAAGTTGATTGTACAGCTTGACAATGATTCTGACAGGTAGCTCCTTTTTTGTTTTAGAGCAAGATATTTCTCATTACAGCCTATACTCCCATTCACTCTGGAATATCCAAACGCAGCTTTTTGAAGAAACGTGTTTCTGACTCGCTGAAACTAAACATAGATGCAACTTGCTAAGGTCAACGAAAACACAGCAGAGCAGTTTCAAAGAGACGTTTCTCCTGTTGTTTACACGCAGTCTTACTGCTAATTCTTATATGCCTGTATATGGTTGCAAATATCTGTTTGTAGATTCTCCAAAAATAGGGTGTCTTAACTGCTGTACACACACATCAGATTAAAGCTGTAAGTTGATTATACAGCTTGACAACCATTCTGCTACATAGCTTGGTTTTTGTTATAGAGCAAGACATTTCTCATTGCAGCCTATTACTCCCATTCACTCTGGAATATCCAAACGCAGCTTTTAGAAGAAACGGGTTTATACATGGCTGAATCTAAACATAGATGTATCTTCCTAAGGTGAACAAACACAAAGCAGAGCAGTTTGAAATAGACGTTTCTCCTGTGTTTTAAACGCAGTCTTCCTGCTAATTCTTATAAGCCTGTATATGGCTGGAAATACCTGTTTCTAGATACTCCAAAGAAAGGATTTTAGAACTGCTACACACTACATCAGTTTAAATCTGTAAGCTGATTGTACAGCTTGACAACTTTTGTGTTAGATAGCTTCGTTTTTGTTTTAGAGCAAGATATTTCTCATTACAGCCTATACTCAAATTACCTCTGGAATACTCAAACGCAGCTTTTAGAAGAAACGTGTTGCTAACTCACAGAATCTAAACATAGATGCAACTTCCTAAGGTGAACGAATACAAAGCAGAGCAGTTTGAAATAGACGTTTCTCCTTTTTTTTAAACGTAGTCTTACTGCTTATTCTTTTATGAGTGTATATGATTGGAAATATCTGTTTCTAGATTATCCAAAGTAAGGATCTCAGAACTGCAATACACAAACATCAGCTTAACTCTGTAAGCTGATTGAACACCTTGACAACCATTCTGCTAGAAAGCTCCGTTTCTGTTTTAGACAAAGATATTTCTCATTACAGCCTATAGTCCCATTCACTGTGCAGTATCCAAACGCAGCTTTTAGAAGAAACGTGTTTCTAAGTCGCTGAATCTAAACATAGATGCAACTTCCTAAGGTGAACGAAAACAGAGCAGAGCTCTTTGAAAGAGACGTTTCTCCTGTGGTTTGGACGCGATCTTACCACTAATTCTTATGTGCCTATGTAAATCTGGAAATATGTCTCTCTAGATTCTCCAAAGAAAGGGTTTCTGAACTGCTACATTCTCAAATCTGTTTAACACTGTAAGTTGAATATACACCTTGACAATCATTCTGCTACATAGCACTGTTTTTGTTTTAGAGCCAGATATTTTTCATTACACCCTATACTCCCATTCACTCAGGAATATCCAAAGGTAGCTTTTAGAAGAAACGTGTTTCTAACGCGCTGAACCTAAACATAGATGCAACTTCCTAATTTGAATGAACACACAGCAAAGCAGTTTGAGAGAGACGTTTCTCCTATGGTTTAGACGCGATCTTACCGCTAATTCTTAGTTGCCTGTGTGTTGTTGAAAATATCTCTTTAGAGATTCTGCAAAGAAACGGTTTCTGAATTGCTACATTCACACACCTGTTTAACATTGTAAGTTGAATATACACCTTGAGAATCATTCTTCTATATAAGTCCGTTTTTGTTTTAGAGACAGATATTTCTCATTACACCCAATATTCTCATTCACTCAGAAATATCGAAACGCAGCTTTTAGAAGAAACGTGTTTCTAACTCGCTGAATCTAAACATAGATGCAGCGTCCTAAGGTGAACGAACACAGAGCAGAGCAGTTTGAAAGAGACATTTCTCCTGTGGTTTAGAGGCGATCTTACCGCTAATTCTTAGGTGCCTGTATGTTGTTGGAAATATCTCTTTAGAGATTCTCCAAGGAAAGGGTTTCTGAACTGCTACATTCACACATCTGTTTAACACTGTAAGTTAAATATACACATTGTCAATCATTCTGCTATATCACTCCTTTATTGTTTAAGAGTCAGATATTTCTCATCACACCCTATACTCCCATTCACTCAGGAATATCCAAACACAGCTTTTGGAAGAAACATGTTTCTAACACGCTGAATCTAAACATAGATGCATCTTCCTAAGGTGAACGAACACACAGCAGAGCATTCTGAAAGAGACTTTTCTCCTGTGGTTTAGTCGCGATTTTACCTCTAATTCTTATGTGCCTGTATATGGCTGGAAATATTTCTTTCTACATTCTCCAAAGAAAGGGTTTCTGAACTGCTAAATTCACATGTCTGTTTAACTCTGTAAGTTGAATATACACCTGGACAATCATTCTGCTAGATGGCTCCCTTTTATTTTACAACAAGATATTTCTCATTACACCCTATACTCCCAATCCCTCAGGAATATCCAAACGCAGCTTTATAGAAGAAACGTGATTCTAACTCGCTGAATCTAAACATAGATGCAACTTCCTAAGGTGAACGTAAAACAAGCAGAGCAGTTAGAAACAGATGTTTCTCCTGTGGTTTAGACGCGATCTTACCACTGATTCTGATGTGCTTGTAAATGGCTAGAAATATCTCGTTCCAGATTCTGCAAAGAAAGGTTTTCTGAACTGCTACATTCACACATCTCTTTAACTCTGAAAGTTGAATATACACCTTGACAATCATTCAGCTAGGTAGCTCCGTTATTGCTTTAGAGCCAGATATTTCTCATTACACCCCATACTCCCATTCCCTCAGGAGTATCCAAACGCAACTTTTAGAAGAAAGGTGTTCCTAACTCGGTGAATCTAAACATAGATGCAACTTGTTAGGTGAACGAACACACAGTAGAAGAATTTGAAAGAGGCGTTTCTCCTGTGGTTTAGACGTGATCTTACCACTAATTCTTATGTGCCTGTGTATGGCTGGAAATATCTATTTCCAGATTCTCCAAAGAAAGGGTTTCTGAACTGCTACATTCACACATATGTTTAACTTTGTAAGTTGAATATACACGTAGACAATCATTCTGCTAGATAGCTCCGTTTTGTTTTAGGGGCAGATATTTCTCATTACGCCCTATACTCCCATTCACTGAGGGATATGCAAAGGAAGCTTTTGGAAGAAAAGTGTTTCTAACACGCTGAATGTAAACATAGATGCAACTTTCTAAGGTGAACGAACACAGAGCAGAGCAGTTTGAAAGAGACTTTTCTCCTGTGGTTTAAACGCTATCTTACCGGTAATTCTTATGTGCCTGTACATGGCTGGAAATATCTATTTCCAGATTCTCCAAAAAACGTTCTCTTAACTGCTACATGCACACATCTGTTTAACTCTGTTAGTTGAATATACACCTTGAGAGTCATTCTGGTATGTGGCTCCGTTTTTGCTTTAGAGCCACAAATTCCTCAGTACTCCCTGTACTCCCATTAACTCAGGAATACCCAAAAGCATCTTTTAGAACAAACGTGTTTCTTACTCGCTGAATCTAAAAATAGATGCAACTTCCTAAGGTGAATGAGCACACAGCAGAGCCCTTTGAAATAGACGTTTCTCCTGTAGTTTAGACGCGATCTTACCACTAATTCTTGTGTGCCTGTGTATGGCTGGAAATATCTCTTTCTAGATTCCCCAAGGAAGCGGTTTCTGAGCTGCTACTCACAGATATGTTTAACTCTGTAAGTTGAATATACAGCTTGACAATCATTCACCTAGATAGTTCCGTTTTTGTTTTAGAGTCAAATGTTTCTCATTACCTCTTATACTGTTTTTCACTCAGGAATATCCAAACACAGCTTTTAGAAGTAACGTATTTCTTACTCGATGAATCTAAATATACATGCAACTTCCTAAGGTGAACGAATACCCAGCAGAGAAGTTTCAAATAGACGATTCTCCTGTGGTTTCTACGCGATCATACCTCTAATTCTTATGTGCCTGTATATGGCTGGAAATATCTCTTTCCGGATTCTGCAAAGAAAGGGTTGCTGAGCTGCCACATTCACAAATCTGTTTAACTCTGTAAGTTGAATATACACTTTGACAATCATTCTGCTAGATAGCTTCGTTTTTGTTTTAGAGCCAGAGATTTCTCATTACACCCTATAGAGAAATTCTCTCAGGAATATCCAAACGCAACTTTTAGAACAATAGTGTTTCTAACTCGCTGAGTCTAAACATAGATGCAACTTCCTATAGTGAACGAACACACAGCAGATAAGTTAGAAAGAGTCGATTCTCCTGTGGTTCAGACGCGATGTTAGAGACAATTCTTATGCGCTTGTATATGGTTGGAAATATCTCTTTCTAGATTCTCCAAAGAAAGGGTTTCTGAACTGCTACATTCACACACAAGCTTAACTCTGTAAGTTGAATATACGCCTTGACAATCATTCTGCTAGATAGCTCCGTTTATGTTTTAGAGCCAGATATTTCTCATTACACCCTATACTCCCATTCACTCAGTAATATCCAAACGGAGGATTGAGAAGAAACCTGTTTCTAACTCGGTGAATCTAAACCTAGATGTAACTCCTAAGGTAAACGAAAAAACAGTAGAGCAGTTTGAAATAGACGTTTCACCTGTGGTTTCGACGCGATCTTACCGCTAATTCTTATGTGCCGGTATAAGGTTGGATATATCTCTTTCTAGATTCTCCAAAGAACGGGTTTATGAACTGCTACATTCACACATCTGTTTAACTCTGTAAGATAAATATACACCTCGACAATCATTCTGCTGGATAGCTCCGTTTTTGTTTTAGAGTGAGACATTTCTCACTACATCCTGTACTCCCATTCACTCAGGAATATCCAAACGCAGCTTTTAGAAGAAACTTGTTTCTAACTTGCTGAATCTAAACATAGATGCAGCTTCTTAAGGTGAACGAAAACACAGCAGAGCAATTTGAAAGAGACGTTTCTCTTGTGGTTTAGACGTGATCTTACCGCTAATTCTTATGTGCCTGTATAAGGCTGGAAATATCTCCTTCTACATTCTCCAAGGAAAGGGTTTTTGAACATTCACCCATTTATTTAACTCTGTAAGTTAAATATACACCTTGACAATCATTCTGCTAGATAGCTCCGTTTTTCTTTTGGAGCCAGATAATTCTCATTAAACCCTAACCTCCCATTCACTCAGAAATATCCAAAGGCAGCTTTTGGAAGAAACGTGTCTCTAACTCGCTGAATCTAAACATAGATGCAACTTTCTAAGTTGAACAAAAACACAGCAGAGCAGGTTAAAAGAGACGTTTCTCCTGTCATTTAGACGCGATCTTACCGCTAATACTTATGCGCCTGTATATGGCTGGAAATATCTCTTTCTAGATTCTCCAAAGAAAGGGTTTCTGAACTGCCACATTCACAAATCTGTTTAACTCTGTAAGTTGAATATACACCTTGACAATCATTCTGCTAGAAAGCTCCATTTTTGTTTTAGAGCCAGGTATGTCTCATTACACGCTATACTCCCATTCAATTAGGAATATCTAAAAGCAGCTTTTAGAAGAAACGTGTTTCTAACTCTCTGAATCTAAACATAGATGTAACTTCCTATGATGAAGGAACACACAGCAGAGTAGTTTAAAACGACGTTTCTCCTGTGGTTTAGACGCGATCTTACCGCTTATTATTATGTGCCTGTGTATGCCTGGAAATATCACTTTCTAGATTCTCCAAAGAAAGGGTTTCTGAACTGCTACATTCACACATCTATTTAACTCTGTACGTTGAATATACACCTTGACAATCATTCCGCCAGATAACTCCATTTTTGTTTCAGAACCAGATATTTCTCATTACACACTATACTCCCTTTCACTCATGAGTATCCAAACGCAGCTTTTAGAAGAAACTTGGTTCTAACTCGCTGAATCTAAACAAAACGCAACTTCCTAAGGTGAAGGAACACACAGCAGAGCAGTTTGAAAGTGACGTTTCTCCTGTGGTTTAGACGCGATTTTACTGCTAATTCTTATGTGTCTGTGTAAGGGTGGAAATATCTCTTTCCAGATTCTCCAAAGAAAGGGTTTACGAACTGCTACATTCACACAACTGTTTAACTCTGTAAGTTGAATATACACCTTGATAATCATTCTGCTAGATAGCTCTGTTTTTGTTTTAGAACCAGATATTTCTCATTACACCCTATACTCGCATTAACTCAGTAATATCCAAACGCAGCTTTTAGAAGAAAGCTGTTTCTCACCATTGAGATACCATCTCACGCCAGTTAGAATGGCAATCATTAAAAAATCTGGAGACAACAGATGCTGGAGAGGTTGTGGAGAAATAGGAACACTTTTACACTGTTGGTGGGAGTGTAAATTAGTTCAGCCATTGTGGAACACAGTGTGGCGATTCCTCAAGGAACTAGAAATGGAAATTCCATGTGACCCAGCAATCCCATTACTGGGTATATATCCAAAGGATTACAAATCATTCTACTATAAGGACACGTGCACATGAATGTTCATTGCAGTACTGTTTACAATAGCAAAGTCCTGGAACCAACTCAAATGCACATCAACGATAGACTGGATAGGGAAAATGTGGCACATATACACCATGGAATGTTATGCAGCCATCAACAATGATGAGTTTGGTTCCTTTGAAGGGACTTGCATGCACCTGGAACCCATCCTTCTCAGGAAACTGACACAAGAGCAGAAGATCAAGCACCGCATGTTCTCACTCATTGGTGGGTGTTGAACAATGAGAACACGTGGACACAGGGAGGGGAGCACTGCACACTGGGGTCAGTTGGGAAATAGGGGAGGGTGGGGGCGGGTGGGGAGCTGGTGAGAGATAGCAAGGGGAGAAATGCCAAATGTAGGTGATGGGGAGGAAGGCAGCATATCACACTGGCAGGTGTGTACAAATGCAACAATTTTGCATGTTCTTCACATGTACCCCAAAACCTAAAATGCAATAAAATAAATAAATGGGGAAAAAAAGAAGAAACCTGTTTCTAACTCGCTGAATCTAAACATAGATGCAACTTCCTAAGGTGAATGAACACACAGTAGAGCAGTTTGAAAGAGACGATTCTCCTGTAGTTTAGATGCGATCTTACCGCTAATTCTTATGTGCCTGTATAAGGCTGGAAATAACTCTTTCTAGATTCTGCAAAGAAAGGGTTTCTGAAATGCCACATTCACACATCTGTTTAACTCTGTAAGTTGAATATACACCTTGACAATCATTCTGCTGGATGGCTCCATTTTTGTTTTAGAGCCAGATATTTCTCATTACATCCTATACTCCCATTGACTGAGGAATACCCAAACGCAGCTTTTAGAAGAAACTTGTTTCTAACTCGCTGAATCTAAACATAGATGCAACTTCCTAAGGTGAACGAACACACAGCAGAGCAGTTTGAAAGAGACGTTTCTCCTGTGGTTTAGACGTGATCTTACCGCTAATTCTTATGTGCCTGAATATGGCCAGAAATATCTCTTTCCACATTCACACATCTGTTTAACTCTGTAAGTTGAATATACACTTTGACAATCATTCTGCTAGATAGCTCCGTTTTTGTTTTAGAGCCAGATATTTCTCATTATGCCCTATACTCCCATTCAATTAGGAATATCGAAACGCAGCTTTTAGAAGAAATGTGTTTCTAACTCGCTGAATCTAAACATAGACGCAACTTCCTATGCTGAATGAACACACAGCAGATCAGTTTGAAAGAGATGTTTATCCTGTGGTTTAGACGCGATCTTACCGCTAATTCTTATGTGCCTGTATATGGCTGGAAATATGTCTTTCTAGATTCTCCAAAGAAAGGGTTTCTGCACTGCTACATTCACACATATGTTTAACTGTGTAAGTTGAATATACACCTTTAAGATCATTCTGCTGGTTAGCTCCTTTTTTGTTTTAGAGCTAGATATTTCTCATAACACTCTTTACTCCCATTCACTCTGGAATATCCAAACGCAGCGTTTAGAAGAAATTTGTTTCTAACTCGCTGTGTCTAAACATAGATGCAGCTTCCTAAGATCAATGAACACACAGGAGAACAGTTTGTAAGAGACACTTCTCCTGTGGTTTAGATGCGATGTTACAGCTTATTCTTATGTGCCTGCATATGATGGGAAATGTCCCTTTTCAGATTCTGTAAAGAAAGGAGTTGTTAACTGCTACGTTTACACATCTGTTTACCTCTCTAAGTTCAATATACACCTTAACAATCATTCTGCTAGAAAGCTCCGTTTTTGTTTTAGAGCCAGTTATTTCTCATTATACACTATATTCCCATTTACTCAGGAATATCCAAACGCAGATTTTAGAAAAAATGTGTTTCTTACTCGCTGAATCTAAAAATAGATGCAACTTCCTAAGGTTAATGAACACACGGCAGAACAGTTTGAAAGAGACTTTCCTCTTGTGGATTAGATGCAATCTTACTGCTAATTCTTATAGGATGGGCCTGTATATGGCTGGATATATCTCTTTCTACATTCTCCAAAGACAGTGTTTCTGAACTGCTACCTTCACACATTTGTTTAACTTTATAAGTTGAATACATATGTTGACAATCATTCCGCTGGATAGCTCCATTTTTGTTTTAAGCCAGATATATCACATTACACCCTATACTCCCATTCACTCAGGAATATCCAAAGGCAGCTTTTAGAAGAAACGTGTTTCTTACTCGCTGAATCTAAACACAGATGCAACTTCCTGAGGTGAATGAACACCCAGCAGAGCAGTTTGAAATAGACCATTCTCCTGTGGTTTAGAAGCGATCATACCGCTATTTCCTATGTGCCTGTATATGGCTGGAAATATCTCTTTCCAGATTCTGCAAAGAAAGGGTTTCTGAACTGCTACATTCACACATCTGTTTAACTCTGTAAGTTGAATATACACCTTGACAATCATTCTGCTAGATAGTTTCATTTTTGTTTTGGAGCCAGATATTTCTCATTACACCCTATACTGAAATTCACTCACGAATATCCAAACGCAACTTTTAGAACAAAAGTGTTTCTAACTCACTGAGTCTAAACATAGATGCAACTTCCTAAGGTGAACGAACACACAGCAGAGCAGTTTGAATAAGACGTTTCTCCTGTGGTTCAGACGCAATCTTACCGCTAATGCTTATGTGCCTGTATATGGCTGGAAATATCTCTTTCTAGATTCTCCAAAGAAAGGGTTTCTGAACATTCACACATCTATTTAACTGTGTAAGTTTAATATACACCTTGACAATCATTCTGCTAGATAGCTCTGTTTTTGTTTTAGAGCCAGCTGTTTCTCATTACACCATATACTCCCATTCACTAAGGAATATCCAAACGCAGTTTTAGAAGAAACGTGTTTCCAACTTGCAGAATCTAAACATAGATGCAACTTCCTAAGGTGAACGAAAACACAGGAGAACAGTTTTAAGGATACATTTCTCCTATGTATTAGAGGGAGATCTTAATGCTAATTCTTATATACCTGTATATGGCTGGAAATATCACTTTCTACGTTCTCCAAAGAAAGGGTCCCTGAACAGATACATTCACACATCAGCTTAACTCTGTAAGTTGAGTATACACCTTGGAAATCACTTTTCATTTTAGTGAAAGATATTTCCAATTACATCCTACACTACCATTCACTCAGGAATATCCAAACGCAGCTTTTAGAAGAAGCGCACTTCTAACACTCTGAATCTATACATAGATGCAAATTCACAACATGAAGGATCACACAGGAGAGCAGTGTGAAAGAGAGGTTTCTCCTGTTGTTTACATGCGATCTTACCGCTAATTCTTATGTGCCTGTATATGGTTGGAAATATCTGTTTCTAGATTCTCCAAAGAAATTGTTTCTGAACTGC